>NC_081352.1:8636218-8675984 GCF_029784015.1 Lycium ferocissimum
ATGTATAACACCGAGCCTTGCTTTGCCGGGTACGTGAAACACCGAACCTTCATGGTCGGGTATGATACTAATATATACATATATGAGTGAGCATTATAAATGGAAGGTTCCTATTAGAAAATGGGTAAGAAAATAGGATTGTTGCCACTAGAGGTACAAGTGGCTCTATTATCTCATGACTTTCCTATCTTATGTTATTTCTTATGCTCCCACTATGATGATTGATTATGCTTTACATACTCAGTACATTATTCGTACTGACGTCCTTTTGTTTGTGATCTGCGTCGTATGCCTTGTGGTGGACGGGGAGACGGACTTGATCCATAGATTATTCGTTCGGGGGACGCAATGAGGAGCTCCATTTGATCGAGGGCGGCTAGTGGTACCATTCTTTTGTGTACATACATATGGGCATGGCGGGGTCCTGTCCCATCAATATGATGTTACATACTCTCTTTAGAGGCTCGTAGACAGTTGTGTATGGTTAGATGTCTTTTAGCTTTGTTGGCTTATATTTTTGTATATCATTTTGTTAGCCTCGTCGGCTTGTGTATATGTATATGGGCATAGTTGTTGATGATGATATAAATATGTCGTTGCCTAATGAGATTAGTATTATTGATGTATAGAAATCATGTGTAGGCCATGTGGCTTACCTAGATATGAATATAAATGTACGTTAAGAGATGCCTGGTGGGTTAGCACCGGGTGTCCGTTATGGCCCTCCGGTTAGGTCGTGACATGTTGTGGTTGTGGGCTTTGTGGTGATGATTAAGAATAGGGGAATGCTACCCGTTTCACTTTAGAATCGAGTTATCATTGATATACGTGATATCTTTAGTGCCATCTAAGTTGTATATGTATTCTTTTTTTATAGGATTAGTGATCTAGTTGTGATAAGCTCGTTGTTGGATTGCTTGGATGACTTGAGGTATTTTAAGGCTAACTTTCCATCTTTTGGCATGATCCTTATGAACGGAACGTAAACGTAACGCTACTCCCTAATGATTCTATTCTTAGCAGCTAGGGATGTCCGATGATGATTCATGATCTAGTAATGTTGATTTCAGTAAGCACTTTTTCAGACTCAGTATGATTCATAGAATCATTTGTTGATGAAAATGTTATCACATAACGATGTTCGGAAGTATAACGACCTTACGTCACTCCGACAGATTCAGCATGTTACACCTATGACCCCACAGATACTACATACACATATATTATGTGTTATATATATATGGGGTATAGGAAGGTGACAGCGTTATATACGCACTACCACCTGATCAGCTGGTCACATGCTGATGCCCACAGAGGCCGATATAATAAGATAGGATGCCCACAGAGGTTTGACAGGCGTTATATATGCATATATATGTATGACCCTTACGCATGCGTGCACAGTATTTATGCATATCATTGGCCCACAGTGGTAGTTCAGACGTACAGGTTGCATTCATTTTATCTTATGTTTCTTCGTGTTACTTTCATGTCTCTATTATGCAGTTTTCCATGCCTTACATACTCAGTACATTATTCGTACTGACGTCCATGTTGCCTGGGGACGCTGCGTTTCATGCCCGCAGGTCTTGATATGTGGGTTGATAGCTCTCCCAGGAGGATATTAGCTCAGCGGATAGTGTTGTTGCACTCTACTTGTTCCGGAGTTGCCTTGTGAGTCAGTATGGTTATATATGCATAAGTATGGGTACGGCGGGGCCCTATGTTACATCTTGGAAATTTTGAGTCGTTTGCATTATGAGTAGACAAACGCAAGCCTAAGTGGACATGAAGTCCTCATAAGGTTAAGGAGGGTATTTGATAACTTTGAGTGCGTACCTTAAGGTTTTGGAGTCATATGAATCGGTGGAAGTAAGTTCGTCAAAGGAAGTGGAATTTGAGTCATATTTTGGGAAGATTTCGCATCAATTGAGTTATACTTTGTTTAGTAATACCTTGAGGGGGAGATATAGGGCCCCTTAGATAGTTAATGAAGTTTTGTACAAGTACCAAGAAAGTTCCATAAGGATTGTAAGTCAAACAAATGAAAGGGAGCAAGTTATCGGAAGTGGCTATTTGACGGTCCATTTGACGGACCGTAGGATATTTGACGGCCCATCAAATGGTGGAGCCACCACCGTGAAACGATCACAGAGAGGTCTGTTTGGTTGGGCTATTTGAAGGTCCATTTGACGGAGAGCAGTATGTTTGACGGTCCGTCAAAATGGTCGTCAAAGTTGCCGACGGGATTTTAAGTGAAGCTTTATATATTTCGTTTTACCTCATTTGGGTTCATTATTTCCCCATTTCAGACCCTAGAGCTCTCCAAAACGCTCTCCCCAAGTTTATGTACTAATCCATGCCAAACCCAAGAGGATCAAGACATTCAAGTGCTAAAAAGTTTACTAGGGTTTGTGGAGCTCAAGATTTCCTTTGGAGTTGATGTTGGAGGTTTCACTCTAGTGGAGTAATTTGATCCAAGGCTTGTTCTTGTGTGATTAAGGTGAGTTTTCACATTTATTGCATATAGTTAAGGTTGTTTGATTGTTATACAGTTTGGTTGAAGGAGGAAAAATGAAAGGAGAGTTCAAGTATGAGTTTGAGGATATTTTGAGCTATAAATTAACTTGAGTTATAATTTTTGGCATGTTATGAGTATAATCTTGTTATGGGTAATGATGATGAGGAAGTGTTGTATGCAAGCGCATATGGTGTTGTGTTGCAGTTATTATTATGGGTTGATTATGAAAAGGAGTTTTGGGGATGGAATGGAGCATAACTTGAATGAAGTCTTAATTATGGTATTATTGATAATGTCATTGTTGATTGGAAGTTTTTTTGGAATTTGGTAGAAGTAGACGAAATAGGGGAAATCTTTGCGCAATTTTTGCTAGCTCACAAATTATACTAGTGCTTCCCCTATTTGGTAGTTAAGAAGACATAAAGGTATGTAAGGCTAACCCTTCTTTCTTAAGGCATGATTCCATTGTTGTGCGCCTAGACATGAAATTCATGATGTCTTCCATGATGACTCCATTGCTAGAAGTGCTAAAGCTCTTAGTCCTTGATACTCTTATGATACCATTGATCTCGTCCTACGATAGTTGATATTTTAAGGAAAGGTATAGTGATGAGGATGATGATGTTGCTTTTACTTATGTATTCATATATATATATATAGATGAAGCCATGTTGTGACACCGAGCCTATATGGCCGGGTATGATATCTATTGCGCACACACCACTGATCTGTTGGGTACGGACAACTTCGAGCCTTGTTATGGCCGGGTACGAATGACACCGAACCTACATGGTCGAGTATGGTATTATTATACATATATATATATATATATATATATATATATATATATATATATATATATATATATATATATATATGGGAGGTTTTCCTTAGAGAAAGGGTAAGTATGTATGATTAACGTCTCGAGAGGTATAAGTGGCTCTTCTATCTTATGTTATCCTTCATGTTTTTATCATGTTACTACTTATGCCTTCCATACTCAGTACATTGTTCGTACTGACGTCCTTTGTTTATGGACGTTGTGCTCATGCCCGCAGGTGGACAGGGAGACAGACTCGATCCTTAGGCTGATTCATCAGAGATTGCCCAGAGAAGCTCCATTTGATTCGGAGCTGCAGCAGTTGGTACTACTCTTTGTGTATTTATATGGGCATGGCGGGGCCCTGTCCCGTCTTTATGATGTCACAAACTCTTTGTAGAGGCTCGTAGACAGTTGTGTATAGCTATATATCTCTAAGCCTTGTCGGCTCATATTTTGTATATCATTTTGATAGCCTTGTCGGCTCATATTTTGTATATCATTTTGATAGCCTTGTCGGCTTGTGTGTGTGTGTGTATATATATATATATATATATATATATATATATATATGGGCATAGTTAATGATGTTGATACAAAAGTGCCTAGTCCGATGGAATTTGTAGTACTGATGCATAGAAATTTTGAGTTAGCCTTGCGGCTCACCTAGATATGATTGTGAAGGTATGATGAGGGGTGCTCGGTGGGTTAGCTTCGGGTGCCCGTCTCGGCCCTCCGGTTGGGTCGTGACACCCTGTCCCGACCACGTTATGTCATGTACTCCATTAGAGGCTTGTAGACAGGTATGTACAGTCAGATGTAGTATGGTCTTGTCGGCCCGTACAGTATATCCAGCTTGTTTATGTAGTTAAATCCTTTCAGACTTGTCCTATTTCAGTCTATTACTTCTGTGAGTCAACAGGTTATCGCATGGCGGCCCTAATAGCCCACCTATGCTTATGATTACATTACAGATGTATGTCTAGTGGTACTCGGCAAGTAAGGCCAGGTGCCCGTCATGGCCCTTCAGTTTGGGTCGTGACATATAGAGTATAAAACAAATTTGTTTGTATGAAGTATAGTCTTTATCAGTGTTTTAAAAGGCGTTTTCAGGGCAAGCTCCGGGGCGAGGCGTACCAAAAACGCAACGAGGCGTACAGGCAGGGCGTAAGTATCGTGGGGCGTAAGCCCCAAGAACTTTTCCAAGTTTGAGCCAAAATTGCTTAATAAATCTTTTTTTTAAAAGTTAAATATCCAATAATTAACTCATACTGAATTCTCAAACTAAAAATCTCCAAAAGTCAAAAGTTTTTTCTAATTGTTTATCCTAATTCACCATCTTTTCTCTTTGTTGTTTACAAAGTAACATATACACTTTAGACCTTTGTGTGAAAAGTGCAAACTACAAGGCAAAAAGCTTTGTCCTCCAATTCTTACTATCTTCCATGTTTGAATTTTCCTTCTTTATGCTTTATTTTCTTCAAGATATTTTTCGCATTCTTCAATTTATCTTTTTCAAGATAGTTTTTAGTTTTAGAATTTCTTTTGGTATCGAGCTAGTTTAGATAATGTTTTGAAGACTCTCTTCTGGCTATGGCTATTTGTATTATAATGAGTATTAATTTGTATCTAGTTTTAGGTTTTTAAACAATAACTTTATATTATTGTCATTTTTACCTTTGATTTAATAGAACAGAGTATCATTTTTACAACTCTAATTGTGTTTCATCATAGTCATATTATTGTGTAATGCATCTTTACGTTATTCACTATTCAAGATTTTTTTAATGGTTCATGTACATGTTAGCTTGTTAATAGTAGATATATGCATTTTTCTACTAATTTTATTATTTTTCGATTTTAATGTATTTTTTTACTTACATGTTTATTTTATTAATTTATAAAATACTAAAAATTAAATACATGGGGCTTACGCCCCGTGCCTTGAGGCTTACACCTAGGCGAGGCATATATAAAACGCCTCGCCTTACGCCCGCACCTTTTAAAACATTGGTCTTTAGTTCTTATTTGATTGCTTTGTGATTGATTAATTCCTGTATGTAGAATTTTTTTAATTTATTTATGCTTTAATTAACTAACATGATAAGAATGTGATTCTGCTTGATGGAAATTGAGTGTATGTAGAATGGATTGCTCAGGAGTTACATCGTTTTTTAGGAATGCAATTGATTATGAATCTGTAACTATAATATTGTTAAAGGAAAGGGAATTATTTTATGTTTATTAAGTTCAAAAACTTCTGGTAAGTGAAGAGGAACAATACAATTTTTACTAATTGACGCGATAATTGCACGTACACTATAACTGGTATTATATTAAAAGCATGAAGCTCCTTAGCGAAATGCCGTTCGTTCTTTTTTTGCCTTTTTAAATAGTGTTCACATTGGACAAAATAAGAATTTAAATAGATTTCACATTAAATAAAATACTCATTAAATTATTTTCCTAATATTTAGGATTTGAAATCCATTGAAATTTGATTATTAAACCTTTCCTTATGTACTTATATTTCAGGACTATAAAATTAATCAAAATTTTATATTAAAAATCCTTAAAAAGTCAATTTAATACACACTTTGTATACGTTCTTTTGAAGTAGTTTGTATGGCAATTGACAAGTGACATTACATAGTCCAAAATGTTTGGGCGTAAATAAAAGGGAAGTCAACTAATAATAGAATTCTAATGCAAATGACTCTAGGATTCTATAACTTACCTTCAGGAATTTTAGGAATGCAATTATTTACCATTTTCATTTAATTCTTTCTTTTAAAGAGAATTCTCACACTGAACAAACTTTGTGATTTAATACTTCCTAATATATAGGACTTTTATGTATTCATAAATTCTTCCTTATTTGAAAAATAACACCAATATTAGATCTATCAAAGTAGGAACCTTTCGTGTGCCTAAATTTCCCTTTAGGTTAAAGAGATTGTATTCTTTTTTATATAAATATATAAGTAAAAAGTGACGCCAAAATTTGAAAAAATTAAAGTAGGAAACTTTCGTGTACCTTAGAACTTCATTAGCTAAGTTCATTTTTTTCTTGTAATGTTTGCTGTTAAATGATGTACGCGCTTTGGTCACGCGCAAAGCGCATACACTAAACTAGTGAATCAAAATACTCCAAGAAAAAAAAGAGATACCAAAAATTCCTGCGCTAAAGGGGTATTAAAACCCGCCCATCGGGCTTCTTCCCCACCACTGGTCCCCCACTCAAATTAATAAAAAAGCAAAATGCCATTAAAGAGAAAAACCGTGGGCCCACATTCCAAAAACAAACATTCCGCTTCAAATTTCATTCCAAAAGTCAATATTCTCGGTATATTCAAGTCAAGGAACAATATTTGAAGCTTCAATTTCGTAATAAAGCGATGTACAACTCAATTGAAACAACCCTACAACAAGCTTCGATCAAAGTATTTACTATGAACTTTCTAATTATTTTGTTAATATATTATAATTCTGAGCT
This sequence comes from Lycium ferocissimum, assembly GCF_029784015.1. Classification (NCBI taxonomy): domain Eukaryota; kingdom Viridiplantae; phylum Streptophyta; class Magnoliopsida; order Solanales; family Solanaceae; genus Lycium; species Lycium ferocissimum. The sequence goes on from NC_081352.1 coordinate 8,643,056, forward strand.
TGATCAATGTTTCATAGTCTCAAGTTTCGAAAAATAAACCTTTTTTTGCAAAAAATTTCATGAATTTGAATTATTTTTTATATGTTTTCACTGGCAGTTGGGACTGCAGTGAGTTATATTTTAATTTTTTTTTGTTAATTTATTTTTTTGTTAATTGTTTATTAATTATTTAATTAGAAAAAATATAGTAATCTCCTATTATTTTTTAATTATGTAATTGTTAATTTATTTAATTGTCAAATTGTTTATCCCATGTTAATTGTTTGTTTATCCTATGTTAATTGTTAATGTGCTAATTAGTTATCTAATTTTATGTGTTAATTATTTAATTAATTATTTAGTTAATTAATTTATCGCTTAATGAATTAGTCGTTATTACTTTAATTGTAGTTAGAAGAATAATTAGTTAGCAATTGTTAATTAGTAATTCGATAGTTGATATAATTTCCTGATAAAGGATTAGTTAGTTAACATAATTTCCCGTTTAATATAAACTTTTAGTTAAGAAAATAATTAAGTAGGTAATTTTTCATAAAAATATAATGCAACATAATTCTCATAATTCACAATCATAAAATGAATAATGAACGATAAATTAAATCCTTAGTTTAGGATTGGGCATCGTTAATAAAATTACCCTATAAAGGATTACATCATTAATATGATTTCCCTATAAAGGATTACATCACAAATATAATTTCCCTATAGAGGATTAGTTATGTAACATAATTTTCCGTTGAATAAATTAGATATTTAATAATAAACTTTTAGTTAAGAAATTAATTAATTTAGTAATTTTTAATTAGATATAATTTTGCAAAAATTATAATACAACATAATTCTCATAATCCACAAATTTTGAATAAAGAAGGATAAACTAAATCCCGAATAACGAATGATAAAGGATTAGTTAGTTAATATAATTATTTTTATAAACTATTAGTTAGTTAATATAATTTGGGTTAAAAGATTAGTTAGTTAACATAATTTCCCTTTAATTTCAAGAATAATTAATAATTTAGTTTGGACATACACACCTCCATGTATCCCAACGTTTACCCGGGGCCCATCGATAGATCAGTACTTGCTCTACAGGATAATTATAGGTCCGAGCTATTATGGGGTGAGATTATACATATGGGGGCGCGCTCCATCCCCGTAAGATGGAAATGGCGTGGGCTTTTTACGCCAGCGCCCCTACATCCCCGCATCTTAGAGATATTGTATCGGGGCGGTATATATCGTTGCGTCTCAGTTGGTCAAGTACAGCATGATCGTGCTCTTGTGACAGTCATACTTGAGCGGTGGAGGCCTGAGATGTACACCTTTCATCTCCGCACAGTTGAGGCCACAATCACGCTTCAGGATGTTGCGGTGTTGTTTGGATTGCGGGTAGATGGAGACCCATTATATAGTCGGGCTGAGCCTCCTCCTGGTGAGACATGCGCAACGGAGTTAATTAGGCTCACCGAGTTCGTGGCTATCGGCCCTACTATCTGGGGACAGAGTCGAGTGAGGATTAGTGCCCTCTGCGATTATTTGCGTGACTTGCCTCTTATTCACGTCTACACTGATCAGGTGGTTGTTGATCGTCATGCCCGTCTGTACTTGCTCATTATATTCGGGGGCATCATGTTCCTGAACAAGTCGGGTGCCATTTTTAGCTTAAGGTACTTGATCTTTCGGACGATCTGGAACGCTTATGTAACACCTTGTACCTTTAAACTAGGATACGTTCATGATTTGGGACATAGAAGATCAGATGAGAAGTGTTGGAAATAAATTTGTCTCAGCTCGGCAAAGTTCCATTTTACGTCCAGATATACGGACCGTATATTATTATACGGCCCATACTTACATACCGTATTTGGTAGGTGGAAAATTTCAGTTTCTGCCAAAGTTTTAAAATGCTTTAATACGGACCGTATAAAGTTATATGGACCATACTTTGTGACCATACGGACCATATTTTCGGTCCGTGAATCTTGTTTGAAAAATCTCAGTTTCTAAAAAAATTTAGAATTCTTAAATACGGTCGTTATATGGACCATATATAATTATACGGACCGTATAAGTTGACCGTATAACTTCCCGACTCAGTTAAGTATAAATACGTCATGTTCAATTTTTTTTTCCACTTTTCACATTCTCCAAGCCCTAGAACGAAGGTTTTCTCCTCCCAACAATCCAAAACACCAAGGTAAGCCTATTCCAATCATTCCAAGTCAATTCTAACATGTATTCATGTGATCTAATGAGAGTTCATCATTCCTAACCTAGGGTTTCAAGAAAACCCATTTAAAGGATTCAAGATTAAAGCTTTAGGGATTCTTCTTCAACTTCAGATTATTGATACAAGTTTTGGGAGCATTAGCAGGTATGTAGGGTTTCTATCTACGTGTGGGAACATCATTGTTCTTCCCCACGCCACGTTCTTCCATGATTATACGAAAGTTTACCAAAACTAGGGTTCTAGACATGTTCATGATAACCCTAAGTACATGTACCATGATATACCATGTTTGTAAGGTTACTTCGTTATTGTGTTCTTAATATTTCATTCTAGTTATTGAGAATCTGTCCGTAATCCATGAAAACTCATGCTTTGCATTCCATGGGTTCTTAAATGCAAGATATGAACTTTTATGTTTATTTTCATGAACTTCTACATGTTTCCATGTTTTTATACAAGTTATATTATATATTTATCTTCATGTTATAATACAATCACAAATCATGTTCACAATCATGTTTATGAAATTCATGGGCTTCTCAGCCAACTATATTATGTTCTTGTTTTTGGCAGTTGCACAGATTACCAAGAAGGTTTTATACCTGAAACTACGTATGCCAACGTAGGATAAGGATCGCTCCGCCTAGTAGGACAATTCCTTCATATATTTCCCATTGAGGGATTTGAATCCATTCATGTCATGTTCATGTCTTATACCCCGGCAAGGTACAAGATGGCTTAGCTAATCGGGCAGAGATCAGGCGCCACGTACTAACGTGGTGGTTTCATGTTGGTTACATTAATGCTCTCCCACATATACGTTTCTCATGTTATATATATATATATATATATATATATATATATATATATATATATATATATATATATATATATATATATATATATATATATATATAAGTTCATGCTCGTGATCGGAGTTTCGGTTTCGGTTCATCCTCGTCATGTTATTTCATATGTAATGTTTGTTTCATTCGGTACCAATTGTCGGTGAATTTCCAGAGGTCTTTCCAGATGACCTACCCGGCGTCCCTCCCGATAGGGAGATTAACTTTGGAATCGATCTACTTTCCGGCACCAAGCATCTCTGTCATATAGAATGGTTCCAGCTGAGTTGAAAGAATTAAAAGTTCAGTTGAAATATCTTCTTGACAAGGGATTTATTCGACCAAGTGTCTCACCTTGGGGCGCACCGGTCTTGTTCGTCCAAAAGAAAGATGGTTCTCTACGCATGTGTATTAACTACCGCCAGTTGAATAAGGTCACCATTAAGAACAAATATTCTCTCCCCAGAATCGATGATTTATTTGACCAACTTCAGGATGCTCAGTGTTATTCCAAGATTGACCTCAGATCAGGTTACCATCAGTTAAAGTTTAAGGAAGTTGATATTCCTAAGAAAGCTTTCAGAACCCGTTATGGACACTTTGAATTTCTTGTCATGTCTTTTGGATTGCGAAATGTGCCAGCTGCTTTCATGGACTTTATGAACAGGGTTTTCAAGTCCTATCTCGATCTATTCGTCATTGTTTTCATTCATGATATTCTGGTATATTCCCATAGTGAGGCTGATCATGCAGAACATCTCAGAATACTGTTGCAGACTCTTAACGATCGTGAACTTTTTGTAAAATTCTCAAAGTGTGAGTTTTGGCTTAAGTCAGTGGCATTCTTAGGCCATGTGATTTCAAGTGAAGGCGTGAAAGTCGATTTTCAAAAAATAGACACTGTGAAGAATTGGCCCAGACCCACCCCAGCATCAAATATCAAAAGTTTCTTGGGTCTAGTAGGCTATTACAGACGTTTTGTAGAGGGTTTTCCTCTATCTCAACCCCATTGACTAAGTTGACTTAGAAGAAGGTCAAATTTTAATGGTCAAACGCGTGTGAGCAGAGTTTTGAGGAGTTGAAAACAAAGGTTGACTTTCGCTCCAGTTTTGACGCTACCAGAGGGAACCGACGGGCTCGTTGTATATTGTGATGCTTCGAGAATTGGTCTCGGATATGTCTTAATGCAGCATGGTAAGGTTGTAGCTTATGCATCTCGTCAGCTTAAGCCTCATGAAAAGAATTATCCGACACATGACTTAGAGTTGGCAGCTATAGTTTTTGCACTTAAGATATGGCATCACTACTTATATGGAGTACATCTGGATATTTGTACCAATCATAAAAGCCTGCAGTAGATCTTTAAGCAAAGAGAGTTTAATCTTAGGCAGAGAAGATGGCTCGAATTGCTTATATGATGTGGATATTCTCTATCATCCAGGGAAAGCGAATATTGTAGGCGATGCTCTTAGTTGGCATTCCATGGGAAGTTTAGCCCACGTTGAGGCAGATATGAGAACTATGACGAAGAAGTTCACCATTTGGCCAGTCTTAGAGTTCGACTTTTAGACTCCGAGGATGGTGGTGTTATTGTTCAGAACAGAGCTCATTCCTCCTTAGTGGTTGAAGTCAAAGAGAAGCAGTTTAGTGATCCCTACTTGTTACAGCTGAAGGAGATCCACAAGCATAAGACAACGGCTTTTGAACAAGGGGGAGATGATGGTACCTTAAGGTACCGAGGCAGATTATGTGTTCTAGATATAGATGGGCTCAGAGAGCGAATCATGTCGGAAGCTCACAATTCCAGGTATTCCATTCATCCAGGTTCCACTAAGATGTATCATGACCTTAAGGAGATTTATTGGTGGAATGACATGAAAAAGAATGTAGCAGATTTTGTGGCTAAGTGTCCGAATTATCAGCAAGTGAAAGCCGAACACTAGAGGCCTGGTGGCTTGGCTCAGAATATTGATATTCCTGTCTGGAAATGGGAGATGATAAATCTGGACTTTATAACAGGTCTACCTCGTTCATCCCGCAGGCATGATTCAATTTAGGTGATTGTGGACCGACTTACTAAGTCAGCACATTTTTTGCCCGTCAAGACCACAGCTTCAGTAGAAGATTATGTTAAGTTGTATATTCGGGAGATTGTCAGATTGCAAGGGGCTCCTTTGTCTATTATTTCAGATTGTGGTGCTTAGTTTACAGCGAACTTCTGGAAATCCTTTCAGAAGGGATTGGGTACCAAGGCGAACCTCAACACAGTTTCCACCCTCAGACAGATGGCCAGGCAGAGAGCACTATTCAGACTCTTGAGGACATGTTGAGAGCATGTGTCCTAGATTTCAAAGGTAATTGGGATGACTATTTGCCCCTCATTGAGTTTTACTTATAATAACAGTTATCATGCTAGTATTCAGATGGCACCGTTTGAAGCTTTGTATGGGCGAAGGTGTAGATCAACTATTGGTTGGTTCGAAGTTAGTGAAGTAGAACTGCTAGGACAAGATTTGGTTTATCAGGCTATGGAGAAAGTCAAGTTAATTTAGGAACTTTTGAAAACGGCTCAGAGTTGCCAGAAGCCTTACACCGATGTGAGGCGAAGAGACTTAGAGTTTCAAGTTGATGATTGGGTGTTCCTTAAAGTTTCACCTATGAAGGGTGTTATGAGATTTGGCAAGAAGGAAAAGCTCAGTCCTAGATATATTAGACCTTATAAGATCCTGCGAAGGGTTAGTCAAGTAGCTTATGAGCTTGAATTTCCACAAGAATTGGCTGCTGTACACCCAGTGTTCCATGTATCCATGTTGAGAAAATGTGTGGGAGACCCGTTGTTGTTTGTTCTTGCTGATACTATAATGGTCAAGGATGGTTTGACTTATGAAGAGATCCCTATAGCAATTCTTGATCATCAGGTTCGTAAGTTGAGAACTAAAGAGGTTGCCTCAGTAAAGGTTTTATGGAGGAGTCAGAAAGTCGAAGAGGCTACATGGGAAGCCGAAGAGGACATGAAATCCAGATATCCCTATTTGTTTGAAAAGAAAGCAGAGAACGCTCAAGGTAACCCTTCCATAGTCCATGTCATGTCTCATGTTTCATGCTCATGTCATGTATCCAGTGCCCATGTTCCATATCTCAGTATTCATGTTTCCATGTAACCATGTCATGTTACTTCAGCTCCATGTTTCATGTCATGTTTCCTTCACGTTCATGTATTCGAGCCTCGTCCAGTCCCAATCTTAACCATGATCCATCATTCGAGGATGAATGATCTCAAGGGAGAGATATTGTAACACCTCGTACCTTTACACTAGGATACGTTCATGATTTGGGACTTAGAAGACCAGATGAGAAGTGTTGGAAATAAATTCATCACAGTTCGGACAAGTTCCATTTTACGTCCAGATATACGGACCGTATATTATTATACGACCAGTACTTACAGACCATATTTGGCAGGTGCAAAATTCTAGTTTCTGCCAAAGTTTTAAAATGCTTTAATACGGACCGTATAAAGTTATATGGACCATACTTTGTGACCGTATAATAGAATACGGACCGCATTTTCGGTCCGTGAATCTTGTTTGAAAAATCTCAGTTTCTGAAGATTTTAAGCATTCTTAAATACAGTCAGTCATACGGACCGTATAACTTCCCGACTCAGTTAAGTATAAATACGTCATGTTCAATTTTTTTCCACTTTTCACATTCTCCAAGCCCTAGAACGAAGGTTTTCTCCTCCCAACAATCCAAAATACCAAGGTAAGCCTATCCCAATCATTCCATGTCAATTCTAATATGTATTCATGTGATCTAATGAGAGTTCATCATTCCTAACCTAGGGTTTTCAAGAAAACTCATTTAAAGGATTCAAGACTAAAGCTTTAGGGATTCTTCTTCAAGTTCAGCTTATTGATACAAGTTTTGGGAGCATTAGCAGGTATGTAGGGTTTCTACCCACGTGTGGGAATATCATTGTTCTTCCCCACGCCACGTTCTTCCAGGATTATACGAAAGTTTACCAAAACTAGGGTTCTAAACATGTTCATGATAACCCTACGTACATGTACCATGACATATCATGTTTGTAAGATTACTTCGTTATTGTGTACTTAATATTCCATTCTAGTTATTGAGAATCTGTCTGTAATCCATGAAAACCCATACTTTACATTCCATGGTTTCTTAAATGCAAGATATGAAATTTTATGTTTATTTTCATGAACTTCTATATGTTTTCATACAAGTTATATTATATATTTATCTTCATGTTATAATGCAATGACAAATCATGTTTATGAAATTCACGGGCTTCTCAGCCAACTATATCATGTTCTTGTTTTTGGGAGTTGCACAGATTATCAAGAAGGTTTTATACCTGAAACTACGTATGCCAACTTAGGATAAGGATCGCTCCGCCCAGTAGGACGATTCCTTCATATATTCCCCAATGAGGTATTGGATCCAATCATGTCATATTCATGTCTTGTACCCCTGGCAAGGTACAAGATGGCTTAGCTGATCGAGCAGAGATCAGACGCCACGTAGTAACGTGGTGGTTTCATGTCGATTACATTAATGCTCTCCGACGGATACATTTCTCATGTTATATATATATATATATATATATATATATATATATATAGTTCATATATATATATCGTGTTTCGTTTCAGTTTCATCCTTCATCATGTTATTTCATGTGTCATGTCTATTTCATTCAGTTGCTTTACTTACCAGTACATTCAATGTGCTGGCGTTCCTTTTTTATTGCTGGGGGCCTGTATTTTATAATGCAGGTACGGACTTACAGGATGACGGATCTGCTCAGTAGGATCATCCACGTATCAGCTTTTGGTGAGCCCCATCTTATTCGGGGTGTTATCCTTATTTATTTCCATGTCATGTTTAGCAAGTTAAGGTATGCTGGGGGCCTTGTCCCAGCAAGTATGTTTTACAGTTCAGATTCATGATAGAGGTTTCATAGACTCTCAGTCAATTATGTCAGATACTCAGAGTTGTGTAGCCATCTTTGGCTCAGTTTACGACATTTCTGCATTCACGATTTAAACAAGTATTTTATTAAATATATTATGACTTCTCATGTTTTGTTCAGGCTCGTCATGTTTCATGTTATATTTCGCTCATGTTTATGCCCCATATTGATTCAACAAGCCATGTGGTTCGCTTGGTCACATGCAGTCAGGCACCGAGTGACGTGTTATGCCCAGGCCATGGTTCGGGGCGTGACAGCTTAGGAGACTACTGGCGGGCAAAAGTGCTGGCACCTCTACTGATGTCTATGTCGACAGTCTATTGACGATGGCAGTGATGTCGCTGGATTTTTTGCTCCACTCCAAGTAATATATTAAGTGTATGTTCCTTTATTCTAAATATACCTCTTGAAACGATGACTAAAAAATCACATTTTTAATATCGCTTTCAGTTATAGGTGTGGGATAGGATGCTGCCTTTTCAGCCCGTACCTAGGAAGCTTGACCTCCAAGGTGAGATGCCCTAATCGACGGTAGGAATTGACCAGATATGGATATTCACCACAATATTCTTCCATTCGGGGACCAGCTTGATCGTCTGACGGACGATGCGGTAAAATTGTTTAATTTTACATTATTACTTTAAGTATTTTATTTTCTATTTGCCGATCACTAAATTGTAGCTGTATTTTATACTGCTTTTTTTATGGACCCCGTTTGCTAGGTTTTGGATCCATTGCCGGCCTTTTGCAGGGTTGGTCAGGCCGTACGGATGTCGCGGTGTCCATTGATACACATGGACATCGTTGAGGACCATATGCACGACCGCATCTTACGATAGTTTGGGCATCGACAGAATATCCATCCCCCTTCCCCCGCATACAGTATGAGCACCGCCACTATAAGCGAAATGATCGATCTCCCATCGATGCTGCATTTCTTGCTTTCATAGGCATCCAGCTCAATCATTGGGAGCACAGGTTGGGGTGGTTAGTGTAGGTCGTTCATGCGACTCCCATCAGGGTTTATATGCAGTAGTACAAGTAGATCACACACCGTTTGATTGGCAACCCACTTTACGTCGAGAATACGTAGCACTCTTGGGACAGTATGATGTGTTGGTAAGTTTATCGCACTTGGATTGATTTAATAGTATTAATTATTACTTCAAAAATTAGCTAATTATTATTGTTGAAAACAAATACAGCTGGTGACCATACAAGTTAAGCTGCGCCTATTCAGGATAGACCATACGTCTAACCCAAGACCGCGGGGTTAGCTAGGGAGGTTGTAAGGATATTCGACGATGGTATCCAGCAGGCAAGAGAGGCTAGGCGTATGCATGATCATGTTTCAGAGGGTCATTATCAGGCGGTGGGTGGAGGCGAACATCGTGGAGGCGGCCGAGGAGTACAACCTAGTAGAGGAGGTGGTAATAGAGGAGCTAGTGATAGAAGACGTAGTGGCAGAGGGGCTGGTGATAGAGGACGTGGTGGATGAGGACACCACCTGGTAGATGAGGCCGCAGTTCTTGTTGCCCAGCAGCAACTGTTCCAGCCATGCCGCAGCTCAGCTCGCCCATCAACTTCATCCTGACCGTCGACACCTGCGTTTACACAAGCGCGCCTATTTGCGGATATACCTGAGTCTTCATCCCATCCTAGCTGTAATGCGTACCTCAGAGTACGTGATGACATGGATTGGAATGTGTTTCACACATCAGTAGGTGAGGAGCGGCCAGTAAGAAATCTAGATGGTGGCAGGGAGCTCACATGTGACATGAATGAGACGTTGTGGATGGATTTCGCGCAGTTTCTCTCCTCGCCAGTTAGTGTTTAAAATACTTATTTAAAACATTAAAGTACTTATTTTAAATATATGTGGTACTTATTATTTCATAATTTTTCATATCTTAGGATTCGGCAACAGTACATCCATCGGAGCTGCCTCCTCGGGTGTCTTCTCTTGAGCCTGCCAAGACACACACCGCTCCAGCTTCAGTCATACATGATCTTGTTCACGATCATCGTTCGTTCAGGTCTTACACCAAACCCCTTTGAGGATCCTGCTCAGAAGATCGTCTACACACAAGTTTGATTTTTAATAAAACTTAATGTATTTAATATAAATCAATATAAGTTGAATATTAATTTAATTTTTTAAACATTTATTTGGACCTCGAACAAAGACTGCTTGCTCCGGCTCCGGTCGTACGGATCCCGTTCATGAGGAGCATGGTCTATGCCGGCCCCTTTCGGGGAGCCCACTCGGGAGCACGCTCTGGAGCCCGTTGACACACAGGTTTAATTTTTAATGAAATTTAATGTATTCAATATAAATTAATATTAGTACTAACTTTTTTTTATATGTTTTTTTAGGTTTCATCCTTCGGTACCTGCGGACCCGTCTCCCGATGAGGATGATAAGGAGGATGATGTTGAGGTTGACCCTACTAATCCTGACAGATTGGCTCCGATCGTAGCAGTCGGCGACAAACATACTACGGTTCGGACTCCGAAAGAAGGGGAAGGGCGGGGGAAAAAAAGTGACAGATGATCATGGCTTAGAGCACTCGGCTATTGAGAGGAGGAAGGGAGATGGGGATGATGGCGAGGTTGCTGGGATAGACTTAGGCCTCGGCGTATTCTAAAGTCTACTGCATGTGGGACCCATTCTAAAGTTGCATAGTTTATGTAAATAGTATATTTTTGGCGTATATATTTCTTAATGATAAATGTTATCTTTAGTGTTTATTATCATTTATTACTAACTCATGTGAAATCCTAAATTAATTTTTTTTTAAAAAACTCAACATATTCCAAATAAAGCTATGCACTAACTAAAAGTAACTCCCTCAAATCTAAATCCTAAAAATATAACACTTAAACCTAATGATAACAAGTTTTCAAAAATATAACATTTACTTCGAGCACTTTACAACCCCTCAAACGATGATCCAAACTATTAGGTATCCTTGATGTATTGAGTCTACATTATTGTTCGCACAAAAAAACATCGAGTTCTATATAAAATATTGACGTTCCGGATTCTTTAGACATGACTAATATTTGACCAAAGTAAGAAAATAGAGTGAAAATATGGCTAAGTGTAGGAAATTTTAGTACCTCCTTTAACGCAGCAATTTGATGTGTTAAAGAAGATCCTTTTAACTCAAGAAATCCCTGTTAAGGGTAGTTTTATATCAATTATTTCTCTTGGAGTATTTTGGTTGTTAGTGTTTTTATTGGGTCATTTAGGTTTTGGACTCTTATTAAGCGGGCATTTCCACATAAAAATTGTGAAATGTGAAAAAGAAAATTAGTAGTACTATTTGTTTTTAAATTGAAAATGACATTTGAAAATTGAAATTATGTTTGGACATGAATATGAATTGGAATTGTTTTTGAATTAAACTTTTTAGAGACTTCGAGTTGAATTCTGAAAAATTATACGTAACAATTTTAAATCCAAACAGTTTTCTAGAAAAAAGTGAAAACTATCCATGGCCAAACGAGCACTAAAATAAAAGGGTTGTTTTTACTTTTTATTTTAACTAATTTCAACCACTTCATTTTGTGACCTTTTTCAGTGATAGCAGTGCCTTGAACAACTTGCCCTCCCCTTACTAGCTCAGTGATGTCATGATCCAAATCTGATACTTAGGCTATGATAGGGTATTTGATGAGCCACTACCCATTAGACAAACCCTCTAGCCAAATCATGCGGAATGACAAAGGGTAAAAGATGAATGAAATAATACTAAAGTTGTCTTATCATAAATAGATGCAGAAAAATAGATCACAGAATAGAAAGTCAACCCATAAACCCCAATTGTATGCTATTAGTCATGGAGCACTATGATCTGAGTACAACTTATTCAAGATACAACTAGATAAATAAACTTACCCTGGAAATGGAAGGTATGAGCTAAAGCCGCCTCCACAATCTAGTGATGGCTCACCTCTACTGGACAAACTAGTTACAAGTTGGAGTCACTGGTCAACAATTGAATTGTTACACCCCGTACTTTTGGAGAAGCACTTGTCAAGTTTGAACATAAGTATGTTGAACTGTGGCTAAATAAAACAACTTTGGACGTTAAGGTTCGTTAGGTGTTAGTTGTTTTACTTGCGAACACTGGAGTGATATGCCCCTATCTTATGGTTATGAGGGCTTAAGATTATCTATGAGAAGTATCGAAAGGATTGGAGGTCGATCGGGCGAAAAAGGGAAATTTGGATGAACTGGCCAGAATTGCCCTATGCGTTCACGGCAGAGCCTTGCGTTCGCGATGGCCATGGAATTTCCAAACCATCGCGTTCGCGAAGGGTTGATTTTAAGTCAGTTTCCACCGACTTCCACACACTATATAAGGGCTAAAACCCTCATTTTTCCACCAAATATTTCCCCAAAAAGCTCAGCAAACACAGGGGTGTGTGTGTGTCATAAAATTCAAGGATTGGAGTGATTTTGAGTGGCGGAGTATTAATCGAGACTCGAATAGCGTATAGTTGTGATTATAGTATCGCATTGTGTTGGATCTTGGCTTGGATTCAAGGCGGTTATTGAAGATATTGCTGTTCTAGTAAGAACAAGAAGGTATGAATCTCTCTTATTGATATTGATTTAGGTTTATTTATAGAGATAGAACTATTAAATGGTAGTATAGTGAATTTGTTGGTTGAGAAATTGAATAAACATCGTGTGGGATATTTATGGAGTATTTTGGTATTGATGATGATGTTGTGATGTTAGTATTGTTGTTGTTGGTGGTGGTTGTTGATATTGTGATTTCGGGCTAGGCATATAAACAGGGGAGATGCTGCCCGAATTTCAGCAGATTCTAAAAGGATTTCATTTAAAGGCTTAAGACAAGTTTATGACAATAATCCTAATAATAGCACGACTGCTTTTATATGTAGATTACGAGATTAGGAATGATCCTATGTAGATTGCAAGACAGGAAGTAGGTTAGAAAGTCGAGAAGTAAGTTCCAAGTATGTTAAGGCTGTCCCTTCTTTCATTTTTGGCATGATCCTGTGATATGAACGAACAAGCGAGTAAATGAGTTTCCATATTACTCTACTCTTAAAAGTATTAGGCATACTTCAGTCTTTGATGATCCTGTACCCTGTTGTTATGTTCCTTCTGTTCATGGGTCTTGAGATTTCATGTATTGGTGCTAGCTCAGCAGTTGTCCACCAGAGTTAGTGTAACATCATATTATTCTGAGAGTTTTATTATTTCATCTTACATATGCTTTGCATTCATTATACATGTGCATATTGACCCGTGACCAGAAGGCGTTATATACGCATATATTATATGTATATGGGTATGGGGAAAAAGATAGGCGTTATATACGTATTACCGCCTGATCAGCTGGTGCACCTTGATGATGATATATGGATCGGGCCGTACGTTCCTCGGCACTATTATATGATATATGGATTGGGCCATACGTTCCTCAGCACTATTATATGATATATGGATCGGGCCTTACATTCCTCGGCACTATTATATGATATATGGATTGGGCTGAACGTTCCTCAGCACTATGACCTATATATATACACATAAGTATGATTATCATTGAGAGCATGCATATTATGCGCCCACAGAGGCATTATCAATATAAAGATTTATGCAAATACTTTCAGATACTCAGTCATACAGATGCATACAGACAATCAGTTGGTTTTGAGTTCAGATTCAGTTCATGATTCTTATGTTTATGTTACTTCTATGCCTTACATACTCAGTACATTATTCGTACTGACGTCCCTTTGCCTGGGGGCGCTGCGTTTCATGCCACGCAGGTGTATACAGATGAGTAGAGGACATTTGCTATAGGATGTTCCCAGGCTATCAGCTAGATTGGTGAGCTCCATTTTGGTTCAGAGTGTTCTTTGAGTTAGAGTACTTATGTATATCCTTGAGTCAGATGCATTACAGGTATGTTGGGGCCCTGGCCCAACTTATGTCATGGTATCTCGTGTATGTTAGAGACTTTTGCAGACAGTGTCCTGAGGATAGAGCGTCGAGATGTCGGCAGTTGTGTAAAGCGTCCATGTAAGTCGATGTGTTCATATGCTTTGTTTTAAAGATTTCATTGTGACTAAAGGTTTTCTTTGAATTAATGATAAGGGAGATGTCCCTGACATGATGAAAGAGTTTTATTGAAAAGTTTTCATGTTTTACTTGACGGAAGCGTTATTTCATAAATTAAAGGTTCACGAGAAGTTGACTTATGACTAGAATAGTAGAATGGCGCTCAACCGAGTAGGGTTTGGGTGTCAGTCGCGGCCCTTCGGTTTGGGTCGTGACATGAATTTCCGCCTATTGCACCCTGCACACACATAGTACATGTGAGTCCAAAAGATCCATTGCTTCCCTGCCTCCCTGATACGATCCTACTTGGCACACCTCATTTCAAGACTTACATCCAAGGCCAAGATATTGAACTTCAAGCTCTACAAGCGACATGGATGATAAGGATGGCGTTGAAGGCCTTTGGAGGCCCATACAAGCCCCACAATGAGGCCTATGATGTGTGGGAGGTGGCTTGGGCGAGGCTTGAAGAAGAAGCTACTAAAAAGGAGGGCCAAATGCGCAAAGTGGCCAAACGTGCAAAATAGGGGCATTTCTGCAAATTGGCTACATGTGCAAACTTGGACAAGGTCGGGAGTTGGCTATTTATGCAAAAAAGGTTATGCTTGCAAGAAGGCCATGCATGCAAGGTTGATTAGTGGGCCATCTATGCAAGGAGGGGCGTGTTTGGCTATTGAAGGTCAATTCTTGAATTGAAGACTACACTAAGAAGACTAGCCAAACAAGGCCCTTACTTCATTAAGGGTAGCATTGTAATTGCCTATTAGTCTTCTTTACTTAGCTTGTATATATAGCTTGTCTTTTCATTACTTAGATTTTGGATGATGAATTATGATACTCTAAATTGAGTGATAGATTGTTAGGTAGATTCTAGGGTTATTTTAGTCAATATGATGGTGGAATCCATTGTTGGTTTGTGAACCTTTTATGTCCATTGATATTCATGAAGAGATTGCCATTTGTGGATTCAAATTGAATCTCTTGCCTTGAGTGTCAAATAGTAGTGGTTTTTTTAGGATCGGATTCGATTGGAAGGGTCTAAGTTTAATATACTTAGGTTTGTCCATAAATTCGCCCTAATTGGGTCTTACTTTTATCCTCTTTTCTCATCCCTTTTTCTTCGTATCCTTTATTTTTTCGCGTTTGAATTGATTTGGCTTCATTCTCAAATCGATTCGTTATCATTTGGTATCAGAGCATAGGCTAAGAGATTGTTCCTACAATTTCTAATCCTAGGCTCAAATTCGAAAAAAAACAAAAAAAATGAAAATCCAAAAAAATTTCGAAAATTATTTTGTGGTTTGATTTTGTTGTTTTTGAAGTTAGATTTGAGTTTATTGATGTGGAAAACATCTAAATCCGAAGTTTGAAGTTGTTTGGGTGGGTTTCGAAGTTTTCACCATTAGAGCTTCATCAAAGCTTGAAGAACTCAAAGCGGGTTTAGTTGATTTTGATAAAATTGAGCTTTGATTCGTATTGGGCTTTGTTGTCTAAGTGATAAGGAGCTTAGATCTAAAAATTGGGACAAAAATGAGTTGATTTGGACCACATTGGGTTTTGAGTGCTCTTCATTGCTCATTTTTGTTCTTGGTGAAGAAGAAAGCAAAAAGGAAGGTTTGATCCTCAAAAATCAAGTCAAGGTTGTGAAAAGTTGTTTTTCTAGCCAAAAGGGGTAAATACAAGGTTGAGTGGGTCCTAAGAGGTCAGCCAAATTCAAAAAAATCTTACACAAATCTCGAGGCAAACGAGGTACAAGAATATTCACTGAAGCATCTAACGAGCTCACTGTTTTTGGAAGATATCTTTAAATACGGCCCGTATTTCATTATACGGACCGTAAAGTAGATCGTAAAGTGGAATGTGAAAAGTTGTCCTCAAATTGAGCTCACTGTCTCGAAAATAGGATCCTTAAATACGGCCCTATTTCACTTTACTGAAGACCGTATATCAACTCGTAAAAAGTAGGGTCCAAAGTTGAGTATTCTCCTCTAGGACTAATCCTTAAATACGGTTTAAGTTTACGAACGTATTTCACTTTACGGTCCGTAAACTTCAAAGGGTCGGTCGTATAACCGTTGGGGTCCGATCATATATTTCTCCAATCATACGGACCGTATATCAAAACACGGACCGTATTTGGTGAGTATTTCTTAATAGGCTAATCTTGAGATCTTTTCTAAGGTACCTATCTTGATTCAAAGCTTCTATTCCTTTCACTTTCATCTCATTCTCAAGTCTCAAATCTTGTTCTTAATTCATTTCAATTCCAAAAAAATTTCTTGGGATTGTTTGTTGGTTTTGTGTCCCTAATCCTTTGGTAGGGAGCAAAAAAAAAAAAAGTATAGAATTTTAAAAATTTCCGTTATTTCAAATTGATACCTTGGATCAATTGAGGCTTCACGGTCGTGTTTTCAAGTTATCACCTACCAGGGCCCGAAATTTTATTTCGTTCCCGATTTTAGCATTTCGTTTCTTGTATTCTTCAACTAGTGTGCATTTAGTAATTCTTCTATTTGTGTATGCTAGTTCTTGAGTCCGTCTTTCATTCGTGCCAATTCTTTTCAAGCTTTTCTCGTTTTGATATCGTTGAATCTTCTTGGCTCAAGTCTTTTTGCTTTATCGAGTCGTCCGTCTTTCGATTAACAAGAATCTATTCCTCCACAAAGGTTAGCAATCTTGCGAATTGATTTGGATTAAAAAGGTTCTTGACCAACCTTGGAAGAAGCTTAGGTTGAGAGGTAAGCTTGAGTGCAAATACGAGTGATGTGAGGAACCTTTGCTACTAATATTGTTTGCTCATTTTGTAGGTACACGAAGAGGAGACATAAGGAGAAGGAGAGATAAGGATGTCATCCATAGCTTTCGAGTCTTGTGGAGATGATTTTGAGAGTTATGCCTCTAGCAAGGGAGGGTATGACTAAGAAGGTGACGGAGGCTATGAGGGAGACGACATGGGATATGAGCATCACTATTCTTACAATGAATATAATGGTGATGGTGCTCATGAGTCGTATGAGGAACATGGTCGATATGATCATAACTTGTACGAGGGTGAAGAATACTACTCCGAGGGCAATTGTGAGGCAACACCTCATGAGGCTTATGAAGGAGAAGGAGTGGACGATTATGAAGAAGAGTCCTATGGTGGATACGAACATGAGCAGTCTCATCCTAGACACCATGGACATAGGGTTGAGTTGAGGTATGCTCCTTCCTCACACTTTCGATATGAACCACTCAGTGAGAATTTGCAAGAATGGGAAGAATGTGGTGATGATGAGCCTATTGACTATGCACTTTGTGGAGAGTATGCTTGTGAAGATAATGGGATTACATATAATTCTTATGAGGATTCTTCTAGTAGATATTCACGTACATCGGCTTGTGACACTTCCTATTCCAAGCAAAAAGGTATAGGTGTGTGGATTGGGCCGACTAGGAATCCGCCTAGAAGGAGAAGAGGGTATACATGTCCTCCTTCAAGAAACACAAGGGCATATAATTCTTACCCTAATCCGAGGCACAAAATTCCCAATATGGTTATGTTATGGAAAGTAGGGGAGGAGTGACGATAGGTGAAGGAAGTAGGAGGAATGAGGGGCCTCAAGCGAGGAATGAACCCAAAGAAGAAACAAGAACAAGTGGTGGGTTCAAGGAGATAAGAGAATACTTCAAGTGCATAGGAGATCACATAAAAGGGGCAGAAGAAAACCTCGAGGAAATGATGGAGCTAGTTCTCCAAATGCAAGAACAAGTACTCAAGGCCCAACAAATTGTGAGAGAAAAGATTGAGAGGAGTAAGGAGTGAAAAGTGACAACTCTAGAGAGGAAAAAGGAGAGGATGTGAGGAGTGATGTGAGGGAGTTGTCACAACCTTTATCTAACCCTTGTGACATTTCTTTCTTCTCTAGTGGTCTTAATAATAGTGCAGGTATTCTCGGAAGCAAACCTAATGATGACCCTCAACCTTTGAAGGTTCTTGAGGTGGTTGAGAGCTTCTCGAAGGAGCAAATGAGCTCCAAAGTTGAAAACCAAGGCAAAGGAGGTGGATGTGAACTTCAAGGTAAAATAGCTAAGCTTAACACCACAAATGATGTGATTGATCATGTTGTTGAAGTAAGTGTAATTGATGGCTTGTCCTTAATTGAGCCTAATGAGTCTTTGCCTTGTGAGGAGCCTAGTGCTATTGTGACAATTGACAATGTGTATGATATGGGTGATCCAACACTAGTTGATCCTATTGATAACTATCTTGACTCTTCTTTTAAGTTCAAGTTGTGTCCACATAGTGTTGATCCCTATGATTTGCATGTTAGTACATTGTCATGTGAGTTGTTAGGACACCCACTGGTTGATCCTAGCGAAGGCCGGATTGATTCTTCTAGCAAGATCAATTTGCGTCCAACTAGTGTGGTTGGTTGTGTTGATCAATTTGTTTTCTATGAAAATCCACTATTTGAGGAACCTTTTGATGTGCTTAATGACCCTCAATTTAGTGATGATGTTGTAACAATTGATCATTTACCTAGTCATGTGCATGAGAGTATTGTGGAAAGTGACTGTTGTCTTTATGAGAGTAGAATTGCATGCTTTGATACTTCAATGCTAATTGATCCTTCTCTCTTTATAGATAATACGTTATTTGATATTGACATGACTATTGCGAATGATGAACCTAGTGAGGTGTTTGGTAATGTTGAGCATTTGGTTTCTTTTGGAGACTATAATGTGACATATAACCCACTATGGAGTGATGACACTCTTTCCCATGATGGAGATCTTCCTTTGAAGGATTGTGATCCATTTGTGGGGAAGGAAAGTGTTATAAAGGAAGGTGATTCTTGTCTAGAAATTGAAAATTCTTCCTTTCATGTTCAACTTCATAAAGCCTATTGAATGATCTTATTCTTGAACCTAATAGTGAGGCTACATTGTGGGATGACATAGATGAGGAAGTTGTCTTAAGTGATACCTTTCTTTATTACTTATTTGCGTATGATGACGCTCTTATTTGTATTGGGGGTGCATCTTATGTTAGGGAAGGCACTTGTGGGGTAGTTGGTTGTTTTATTGACCCTAGTAGGTGGCTATACTTCCCATTTGACCCGGGTGTTACCTTGTTGGATTTAGGAACACCTTATTTGGAAAATGAGTTCCCATGGTGCTTCTTGTCAAATAGAACCAATGTAGTATTACATGCTTCGTATTTTGCATCCATTGGTTTTATTACTCTATCCTCATGTCATGAACCTTGGAGGAATCAACTTCTTGATACCTCATGTGTGCACTTGATAGTCATGATTGCTATTGATGTGTGGTTGTACCACAAATTTGTCCATCCTTGGCATGTATGTGTGGTTATTACTTTGTGTGCTAACCCTCAATCCTTGAGGAGTATGTTTTCGTATGTCTTCCCTGGGGTTTTACTAGGTTCGGATTCGAGGACGAATCCTTTTGAAGAAGGGGAGGATGATACGATCCTACTTGGCACACCTCATTTCAAGACTTACATCCAAGGCCAAGATATGGAACTTCAAGCTCTACAAGCGGCATGGCTGATAAGGATGGCGTTGAAGGCCTTTGGAGGCCCATACAAGCCCCACAATGAGGCCTATGATATGTGGGAGATGGCTTGGGCGAGGCTTGAAGAAGAAGAAACTAAAAAGGGGGCCAATTACGCAAAGTGGCCAAACGTGCAAAATAGGAGCATTTCTGCGAATTGGCTACATGTGCAAACTTGGACAAGGTCGGGAGTTGGCTATTTGTGCAAAGAAGGTTATGCTTGCAAGAAGGCCATTCATGCAAGGTTGATTAGAGGGTCATCTATGCAAGGAGGGGCGTGTTTGGCCATTGAAGGCCAATTCTTGAATTGAAGACTACACTAAGAAGTCTAGCCAAACAAGGCCCTTACTTCATTAAGGGTAGCATTGCAATTGCCTATTAGTCTTCTTTACTTAGCTTGTATATATAGCTTGTCTTTCATTTCAATACTTAGCTTTTGGATGATGAATTATGATACTCTAAATTGAGTGATAGATTGTTAGGTAGATTCTAGGGCTATTTTAGTCAATATGATGGTAGAATCCATTGTTGGTTTGTGAACCTTTTATGTCCATTGATATTCATGAAGAGATTGCCATTTGTGGATTCAAATTGAATCTCTTGCCTTGAGTGTCAAATAGTAGTGGTTCTTTTAGGATCGGATTCGATTGGAAGGGTCTAAGTTTAATATACTTAGGTTTGTCCATAAATTCGCCCTAATTGGGTCTTACTTTTATCCTCTTTTCTCATCCCTTTTTCTTCGTATCCTTTTTTTTCGCGTTTGAATTGATTTGGCTTCATTCCCAAATCGATTCGTTATCATTGACTTATGACTAGAATAGTAGTATGGCGCTCAGCCGAGTAGGTCCGGTGTCGATCCGGCCCTTCGGTTTTGGGTCGTGACATGAATTCCCGCCTATTGCCCCACCGCACACACATACATACGTGAGTCACAAAAGATCTATTGCTTCCCTGCCTACCCCTGGACAAGTCTTTAGAAGTCGCTAGTAGTTATAAATGTACAATATAAGAAATACAAGTATATAGAAATAATATACAAGTAAAGCAACTGAATCTGAGATCATGAATACAAATAACATAGTAAAGCTTAATGCTACTGAAGACTGACAACTGCTCACAGGACATGGAATGTTTATTTTCATGTCTTACCCCGTCATCCAGAGCGTCAGTCGCATGGCTACTCACTTGTCACCACCCATCTTACCCGGGTAACTACACACTGGCAACCAATGCTGGTCCTATGACATAATTTGGAGTCAATTCCTCAAATGGTCATTGAACTTGTAGAAAAGTCTCACTCAAGTAACTTTTGAATATTTTTGGATAATAAGTTCATCAAACTTTGCCATATTTCCAAAAAAGTAAAACAATTCATCTTTGGACATAGCATCCCTTAACCCATTTTTAAATTATAAAATTCATTTGAATATTTCTATTTTATTTACAAAATGTGAAAAATTATTTCGAACAATTTTGTTAGAATATTGCAAAATTATATCCTTGTAGACAATGAAAGGATACAATTGAATGGTAGTAGATCTGAGCACGGTGCTTAACTATAGTTTTTTTTAACTGATTGTAAGTAATTTTCCCCGATATATTAAATTTTCAACTATCAAAAAAAAAAGACTATTTTCCCCAATATATTAAATTTTCAACTATAAAAAAAAAGACTATTTTTATTTTCTTGGAGATGAACTTGAAATATTTTAGTTTTATTTAAGTTTTATAAATAAGTGGATTACAATAAACATTTTATATTTTATAAACATTTTATATTCTTAGAAAGCATATATACAACTAATTGCAAAATATTTTCATTTTTACAAAGTAATTATCCAATATGTTTTTTTTTTTTTGAGAAAAATTGTCCAAATATTCTACCAATAAAGCAAGTTTATTCTAATTATTACAAATTGGATATAATTAATTAATTAATAACATGCATCATGCATTTATATAACGTCCCATGTGTTTCAATTATGTCCAAGCATTTCCATACAATAAAATGTTTAACTTCCGTCTGTGAGCAATAAAAAAATACCAAGATAGTTCAAGAGAAGTTGATATAACAAAGAAAACATTATAGCATACTTAAAGTTTGAATGGTTATATCGTTTTATTCCTATAGCTTGAAATATTACGTTGAATATTTCTATTTTATTATTAAACTATGAAAAATATTAATTTGAACAAGAATTTCGGAGTATCAAAAAATTGTGCCTAGGTAATGAATCTTATAATTTATATGTGTTAAGGGGTCTTATGTCTAAAAATGGAATGATTTACTTTATTGGAAAAGAACATAGTTTGATGACCTTATTGTCCAAAAAAATTTAAAAGTTACTTTAGTTTGACTTTTCTACAAATTCAATGATCATTTGAGGAATTGACTCCATAATTTGCCCAGTGTGTTTTACTAACATAATGATAAACTGTGCTAAACAACCAGGGGCGGCTCAACACGATTAGGGGCCTAAAGCCAAACTTCAATAAGAGGCCTTAATATTTTTATTGAAAGAAAAAGTTATATAATATATACTTTTTATTTAAAATTTATTTTTCAAGCTTTTTGAGATGCAAAGCTATGAATAACCGTCTTATAATCGATTTCTTCTAATAATTCTTTTTCAATGGATAATATACTTAATCCATTCAATCTCTCTTGAGGCATGCTTCTTTTGGGATTGTATCAAAGCTTCATTTTTTCTTTTTTCTTTTAAGTTTTGAATAACCTGATTCATATTTTCTAGTTGACATATTTAAATTTTAATAATAATAGAATAACAATATATGCCAATGCAATAGAAATATCAAGCACAATAAACTTTAATTGAAAAATAATACTAAAAAAATGAAGAAACAGAACCTGATTCAAGTAACTTGATCTCAAAATAAGAATTTGTTGCTTCCCAAACTTTCAATAATGCTTGATATCCAAGAAAATGCAGATCAATAATTTTTTTTGCCACACACTTTTGCTCTTGCTTGTTTGAGTTGTTTCGAGAATAATATTGCTAAAGAGAATTTTTTTTGAAGCTTGAAGGAACAAAGAAAATATAAAAGTTTGAAGGAACAAAGAAAATATAAAAAGAGAGGAAGTTTACGTTGATGTTTAGGAAAATAAGTGAGTTTTGCATAACCCCAAAAAGGAAATGAAAAGTCTTATTTTCATTGAAAAGGTAAAAAGAAAATTAATGATTTTTTTTTCACTCCTCTTCCATAAACTCTTTGTTTCACACGTTGGAAGCTTATTTTGAGGCCCCATTTATGTCAAATCAAAGTATATATCGCTTTTTTTAGTAAAAATCTATAGTATTTTTTTTTTATAAAAGCTTATACTATAACTATCGTGGTATAAAATGGGGCCTTCAAAAGTGGGAGGGCCTAAAGCCCAAGCTTCACCAGCATAACCCAAAGGTCAGCCCTGCAAACAACTAAGCAAAATATCACATGAAGGTACAAATAATCTCTGAAAGCTAACTAAATGATAAAAAGCATGCTAAATAGCTAAACATTACCATACTATAACACTGAATCTGCTATATGTATCAAATCATGTGAAAACGCACTCTAAGACTCTCACGGTCAACTCAAGATACTCCAAAACTTGGGATAAGACACTATTACCCCCCTGAACTATACCCGAAGTTCTTTATTACACACCTTACCTTTCGTGGTCCTATTACCCCCCTAAACTTATTTAAAACGGAATAATTACCCCCCTAAACGCTGATGCCCACTCTCATATGGGAGAGTGACATACACTCTCCTTGCCACATGTGTATTTATTTGTTTTCTTTTTTTAAAAAAAAAAAATTTCAGCTTACGTGTCAATTTTTTTTAAAATAAAAATAAAAAACTGAATTTTCATTAAAAAAAAAAAGAGTTTTAAAACCCATTTTTTTTTCATTTGAAAATTTGATTTTTTTTTAAACCCATTTAAAAAAAAAAAAAAAACTAAAAACATGGATTAAAAAACTGAATTTTCTTTTAAAAAAATGAATTTTAAAACCTTTTTTAAAAAAAAATTGAAAATTTGTTTTTTTTTAAAACCCTTTTTGAAAAAGAAAAAAAATGAAAAATGATTTTTTTTTTAAATATGGAAAAATGGATTTGTTAAAAATATGGAAAACTTGATTATTTTTTTAAAATGTCTTAAAAAATCTTGATTTTCATGATTTCATTTTCTTAGGACACTTTTCTTTTTCAAATAAAATCCGGAAAAGTGTTTTTCTTGCCAAAATGTGAAAAAAACTGAATTTTTATAAAATTAATTATTTTCTTAACATGTGGAAAACCCGTTTTTTAAAACTAAATGTGGAAGACTAGATTTATTTTCAAATTTTAAGAAAATGCAGATTTTTAAGGAAAAAAAAAATTAAGTTTTCCCTTTTTTTATGTTTCACTCTCTCAAAGAGAGTGAAACGCACTCTCCTTGCCACATCAGCGTTTAGGGGGGTAATTATTCCATTTTAAATAAGTTTAGGGGGGTAATAGGGCCCAGGGAAAGGTAAGGTGTGTCGTAGCAACTTCGGGTATAGTTCAGGGGGGTAATAGTGCCTTATCCCCCAAAACTTTCCAAATTAGCTCACACTTGTCCGCTCATGTGAACTTGTGGGTTCAAATTCATACAAGCAACACATAATATGAGGAAAAGCAAGCAAAATAATAGTTAAAGTCTTATTTGTATGAAATCCGGTAGTCAAACCTTACTTGAAATGTAAAAATCCCCTCAAACGACCTCAACAACGGGTCCAAATTAGTTTAGGAAAATCAATCCCATAGTTTTAAAATGCCTCGAGATTAAGGTCAACTCTTGATCAACTCAGACCCGCCCCTCGAATCAATAGTCTGAAATTCAAAATTAATTGCATGGAGACGTTACCCATAAGCTATGGAGTCTAACTAAATAAAAATTAAATTATGATATCAATCAATAAAAGTGACAAAATAAACTCATTTTTGATAACGCATTCCACTCACCCAAATTTGAACAAGTTGAATGATGGCCTGTCCCAATATGTTGAACCCGATTTGACCCATCAAGTTACCAGGTCAAAACATCTAAAAGTAGAGTAATTTGAGAGGTTAAGATGCAACCCAGACTCGAACATAAAAATAACTTGTTTGACCAAATTTTCAAATTCTGCTCCGTTTGAAAAACTTTTTTTTTTTTTTAATCAAAAGTGCTATTCGAAAAAATACCTTTCGATTAGTAATTCGAGTTTGCCTAATCAATCTGCAAAATAATTTGCCAAAACAATTTCTAAAAAAAGCTACTTTTTTAGCTTTTGAAAAACAACTTCTACTACTAATCAAATTATTTTTTCCCTACAAACTTGAGCAAACACCTCAACTTTCCGTACGCACTTTTGGCTTCCCAAAAACTTGATCAAATAGGTTACAACCCAAATAAAAAGATCGAGAATTTAAATTGGAATAAGTTACCTAATAATTCAAGAATACTAAATTACTTTCACCATTTTTCTTCAAAAAGCAAAACAAAGAAGGATGGGAAGTCGGATCATGTTAGACGAGTTTGGTTATGACATGTTATTCAATGCATCTTGAGGCAACCCATTTTAACCAAGCAAACTTGGAGAGGTTTGGGTCATGTAATAGAGCATGATGTCGAACACATGATGAATGCACAATATACCCTTCAAGGTAATTATGTAAAATCATCATATGGGGCTAACAACATTAGATAAAAAGAACGACAGTAGATAAAGAATAAAACACATGCTGTTAGCTGAAACATTCTCTGTCGGTCTACAATCAACTGTACGTTCTCATGCAACAACCCACAACACCAATGGAAACATGATATAGATGATTATGATATCACACAAAGCTATTCTGTATTAGTAGTTATAGATTTTATAGAAGATAGCACAAGCAATGATGTTGCCACCGTTCATCGATTGAGCAAATTGTTCATCTCCTCCAACCAGGTTGAAGCAATTTCTCTGCAAACACAAAGGACACAAAATGTTATCACTGAACAGTTTGCGACATTACTCAATGACGCATCATTCCAAACTTGTTGGAGTCAGTTAAACAAATCCTCTATATCCAGACAGTGACATTATCAAGTTAATGAAAATTAATGAGCTGATAAGTAACTTTATTCCTGATTTACCTAAATGAACATTTCAACTAACATACAAGCAATAAAGAATGCACAAATTTGAGGTAGCTTTGCTCATCAAGTGTAAATTTAACAACTTACCATACCACTCAACAAGAAAAAAAAATTCCCTAAGACAAACTTGCGCAAGGGAGGTCCCTATTCTTAGTTTCTTACCATCTTTGGATGCTGACATTGATCTGTTGTTCTTGTTTCCACTTTTTCCGCTTGCTTGAATGGGCTTTTGCATCCATGCTGACAACGAGCTGAATTTTCCATTGGTAGAGGATGGTAGAGAATGACGCCGGACAACACCATTTTCAGCTCCATCTTCACTTACCTTAGGAGATCCTTGTGCTTTAAGCTTTGCCTTTGCAGATTCAGTGGAAGCCATATAACTCGGCACATTTGGTGTATTCTGTGAGATATTCTCACAATTGTCCTGCTTTGATGGAAGAGATCTCCTCCTCCTACCTCTCTCTTTACTAGTTTGATCTTCTTTGGGGATAAGCTCCTCATTAACAAATGGACTGTTCTCGCTCTTACCGACATTTTCCTCTTCTAACTGCTGTTGCTCAACTGTAGGATGATCATGCAACACCTCTTTTGGTTCTTCCACAACTACTGGCATAGGAGCTTCAGTCATAACTAACTTGTCAATTTCAGAAATTAAATCACTCGTTTTCTCAGGATAATTAACCACCACAAGTTCACAACATTAGAAGCTGAGGATATTGATGTTTTCGCCCAAGTTTGAACTGGAATAGGAATCTGTTGTGCCTCATCGGTTTCTGCTTCTGATTTTTCTGGAGGTGTTGCCACAGCTCCAGTAACTTTTCTTAAGTTCCGTTTGACCCTCTCAAGTTCATTTTGAGGTTGATCTTGAGCTGATTCTATCTGATGA
The DNA here is from genome assembly GCF_029784015.1 of Lycium ferocissimum. NCBI lineage: Eukaryota > Viridiplantae > Streptophyta > Magnoliopsida > Solanales > Solanaceae > Lycium > Lycium ferocissimum. The sequence goes on from NC_081352.1 coordinate 8,669,841, forward strand.
TTCGCGACTTTCCTTGTGTTACGTCTAGGTTTTTCAGGTTCAGAAGAACTTAAAATATTAGCATCTCCAGTTGCTGCAGAAAGAACCTTCCTGACACTCCGTTTTGGTCTTGCTGGTTCTTTCTCAACAGTCTGTATGCTTGCTTGTTTCTTCTGTGACTTTGGCTCGACAACTTTCTTTGGTTGTGGAAGTGGTTCCCAAAAGCGAGATAGTGACCAGCGTTCAAGCCACTGCCGAACTGAATTAGGTTCACACTCATCATAGTGAACACTCAAGGGCATGGCTATCAGCACTATAGCAAGAAGCTAAAACAAGAAACAACGGAACTGTCAAATTGAATTCATGCTTACAGAAATATTTTACTATTTACAAGTCATGAGTAACTACGTTCAGTTGTAATCCTTCGCATCAATTACGGAAAAAATATCCGTTAGAACTTAATGATGTAACATCATATGGTGTTAGCTTTTGTCATTTAAAGCCCCTCTGTGTGCTCTTTCTTCGCTTCTTCCTTTACCGTAAGGGTACTACTCTTTTCAGACTATATTCCCTGACAAATTTTAATATACCACGAACAGGAAGCTGAACGTCCTCTCAACTAGAGTCACCACTCTTTTCTAAGGATTGAGGCATCAAAGACTGATTCGGTACTACACAAATTTAGCTTTATCAGCAAATATAGTAGCACAGCACAACCGAGTAGGCACTACAAATTGACCTGAGAAAAGCACTATTATCACAGTGAAGACAAATAAAAAATATTAAGGGTTTATTGAAGATATAATCAAGTAAACATAAAGTGTGGTCTCTCTAACAACTTTATTATTTAGCTGAGATGGTCACACAAACTTCTACGCGGTACCGGAACAGGTAGAGGTCCTGGGTTCGAGTCTCACAGCCACCTGTTATCCAAAAACCTCCACGTGCTTGGCCCATGAAAAACAAATCATGCCCCCACGTGAAGAAGTGTTGAAGACATAATTAAGAAAATAAAAATGTTCCCTCTAACAGTTTAATCTTTTCATTTTTATATGTAACACACGCTTCAACCCAGTCAAAAGACCTGTTATACTTGTTCAAGCAAGGCAGCTTGCAGTAAAAATTGGAGATTATGCAGAGGAATTCAGGATTACTTGGGCACTTGGAGATTATGCAGAGGAATTCTTTCTGTTTTGTTTCATCCGAGGGAGAAAAGGTCAACAATACCTTGCAAACAAACGCACTAGCTGTTAGCTTTTCTGGCCTAACAGACTTGTTTACAATGCTTAGGTCCACCTGCTTAGCATCCTGGTCAAACAGAGTGCAAGGTCAGTCGAACAAACCAATTATATCACATGTAATAACGTATTCAAAGAAGGCAATTGCAGATAAACGCATAATCCAACTTTATATGACACTTCTCATTTTCTATCATCTAAGTGATTGACATACTATTAGAAACTTTGGCACTGTCAATCGTTCCTCTGAAAGGTTTTAAAAAATGAAAGCATAAATTTATATTTGAACACCTTAACCTTTGGTAAGATCGAGTCAGTCTCATGCTTATATCAATGCTTTACAAAACAAGGGAGAGAACAGAGCTGAGATGAACAAAGCAACAACAATGGGAACAGTGGCAAGAGATGAACACAAAAGCATTGAAATAAGACACTTTATCACAAGAGTTACCTTAAATCCTCCAGAAGTGTACTTCTTAAGGACCTGATGGGTCGGATCCGAAAGTCGAGTTTTTTGGCCACGAGCTAATGCCTGAACCCTAACAATTGCTTGCATGCAGTGTAGAGTAGCAACTGCCTGCCTTCTTACCAAGTGCCCGCGAATAAGTGCCTGGAGCTTTATAATGCCTTTAAGTGCTAAAAATGCCCGACGAGCCTGAGAAATGCTAACAAGTGCATACAGTTAAATTCCCCTTCAGCAAAAGAACGATTCAAGGTCGGTTATTTGCTTGTAATTAGAAGAAACTAATAGCATCGGAGCTTCTTCAATTTTTAAGTCCAACTAGTAACTCTACCTATAGCCGTTATTGAACGATGCAGGCAAGCAAGATATATGGATTAACTACTAGACTTGATATCGGATCCTATTTGAAAATTGATATGCATAAAGGAAACACCCCTCTTATCCGCTGCTCAAAGAAAAGTGAAGGAAAAGAAGTAAGAAAAACAAATACCCCCAGCTAGTGCATGTGAAGCTTGGACCATTATGAGGATGCATTTGTTCAAGTCTCCAATCATTGCTTGATTATTAATGCTCCTAGTATCACATAGAAAGTGGCAACGCAGAAGATCACGCAACGACAAAATAAACAAAAGGCTTTACATGTTGTTTACATTTTTAGAAACTTATACATATATGATTTGTACATGTCCGCTCAAAAAATATAATTTCTACGTGTAAGCTAAGAAAAACCTTAACCAAATGATACTAGAATAGTAATATGCAGTACAATCAACATTACCAAGTAACCCCTAAAAGCTGCTTGCGCTTTGGTTGCAGCTTGCTCTAGCCTTTTTAACTCGGCATCATCAGCTGAAATCGCTACCTTTGTAACTTGTGACTCTACATCTTGTGTCACAGAGGATAAATCAGCACTATCACACGATATGACAGTGCTTGTACCCTTCTCCAGTTCTGTGTTCTCAGACCCCCTATCGAAATTCTGAATTGGTGGATTAAGGGCAAAATCCTCCAAGGATGCCTTTGCAGCAGACCTTTTCTCACCAGTGACTTCCTACACGTGGAACACAAATTAAGATAGTAAGTTGTTCAAAAACATTTTTAAAAAAAAATCAGAAACAATTCTAAATCAAAATTACAGAGTACAAAGAAAAAGGAAACTGTTGGAGTAAAAAGTATTTCAAGAGAAACCATATAGCATAAATTGTTTGATCTAAGTAGGGGGGAAATTTAGGAAAATCTTATTTTGCAACTGATTTAATACTTCTTGTTCTTTAACTCTGATCAAGTTGATGTCCCTGTATGATAATTAAAAAAATCATGAAAAAAATCAATGAGTTCATAAGTATGAGAGAGGAGAGTGCTGCAGTCATCAGGTAAGATGATTATTAAGCAAGTCATGAAAGCTAATTGCCAAAAGGTCAAATCAAATACAAGTAACGCACTTATCATAAAAAGATCTAAAACTTATAATTATAAAAGCACGGCCAGATAGTAATTGTCATTCATTCAAGATTCATTAGTAAAATGGAAAACAACAGGAGCAGGAAGAAGAGAGAATATATTGTCTGACAACCAGCCCGATAACAATATCTAAGATCAGAAAATACTGAAAATTTCAGCACTAATATAGAATAAGAGCTTCTCACACCTTTGGCAAGTTAGACTTGGATGATTTTTTCCCAAAAAGCACAGATTTGATCCATTTTCCTGGAGACTTCCCCATGCTAAAAGCCTGATGCTGGGAATTACGGGACTTTAACTCAATCCTGCATAAGCTAAACAGACAAAAAGAGAAGAATGCTTTTAGAACTAAGTTAAATATGTGGTAGTGAGCACATATGAATATTAACGGCAAAGTTTATTTCCTATAACACTGTATAAAAGATGACTATCCATAGGAACCAAACTCTTGTGTACAAGAATCAGCAGCTCAGGGAAAATTAAGCAGCAGCTGTAAAAGGTGACCATCTTTTTCTCTAAGTCATGAAACTGCAAAAATCATATACTTTAAGATTTACATGTTGCGAATTCACTGTTGTCAGAGGCACGCTTGAGCCCTGAAGCGAGGCTCAAAACTTGTGGGTGCTTCGCCTCACTTAATTTGCGCTTCAGTGTCGTCTTCAAGGCTCTAAGACAAACTTTTCCTTTCAAATGAGCGTTTCCTAGAGAGGCGGCTCTAAACAATTGATATTTCACTTTATTTTTAAAAAATTCAATTTTTTTGTCCATATATTTGTCATTCATGCTTATTAGTCTTGGACTACACATATATATATTTGTATTTTTTTTTCCATTTGCGCCTTTTTCCATTAAAGTCCACGCTTTATTTGCGTTTTGCGCTTAAAGCACCAACATACCTTAGAGCTTTTTTGGTGCTTTTTGCTTTTGATAACACTGCAGTTGCGATGCAAGTGAACGTCTACAAAAGTATGTCGTAAATTTTCTTTGTTTGTCTACTCATCGATCTTGTGCGGCTAATTCAAGAACATTAACTGAGTCAGATTCTGGCTACCACAATTTTGTCCCTCGCGGGGAATCTATGATTCAACGCTGATCCAATTTCCGTAACCGAATGACATGTACCGGGATGATGACTTGCTGGAGACCTTAGATACTTGTGCAGGTACCACGGAAAAAAAGTAGCCAGTAACACTTTTTTGTGCACTATAGGAAAATTCTAGCAGCTAAGCTCTAATGACTTTGAGGTATTCGCATGTCTATAGACAATATTAAACACCATCATCCCAATTAGAGATGAACAGAGAGAGAAGGCACAAAAATTAAATTTTCAAGAAAAAAGAAAATTCAATATGACAATGAATTTCCACATGTTTTAAGTTAATACACGAGCTACAAACATTAAAAAACAAAATTTGAAGTTCCAATAATAACTACTACTACTAACATTGTTTCAGTTCCAAACAAGCTGAAGTAATTCACTAAAACAGAAATATGTAACTCAAAATGTGTATGCTAGAAATTAACTAAGTCACTGAAATTGCAAGATCTACACTAAAACCACAAGAAAGAGGTAAAATCATGTACAACTGAAGACATGCAGAACAATGGAAGGTTGTCAGATTAATGTGGTACAGACCTGAGTAAGTACCTGAAAATTGGAGGGGTTTATGACAGAAAAACTAGCATAGCTCAGCTGCAAAGAGAAATTCAAATTAGGAATTGAAGGGAAATATAAAGAAAGCAGGTGTTAGTAGTTTTTCAAATATAAGGAAGAGTAAAAAAGAGAAATAATGGTCAAAAACACATTAAAATTGTCATTTTTTTGCGAGTTTCACGCCCCAACTATTAGTTGTTCTCTTTTTATAGCTGAACTATTATTATTTATGTATTAAAACACAACTAATTGATAATTCAAGTAGGAAAAGGGAACAGTTCATAGTTGGCCTAGTCAGCTTTGAGGTATATTTTAATACATAAGTATTGATAGTTCAGGTAGTAAAAGAGAACAACTAATAGTTGGGGTCAGGGCGGATGCACTTAAAGAATGGGTTCAATCAAACCCCTAACTTTCGACGCGTAGCATTGTTTACCCCAAAATTAGGTAATAAGTTGAATTTGTAAGTGAGGTATAGGATATGTGGATACTTTAATCTTATTTGGATTAATGAAAAATGTATATGTGGATTCGTTTATAGATGACTTAAATATATGTAAATCGATGTGCCAATGATTTGGACGAATGTGTTTGTGTTATGGGTTTTTTGAGCTAGATATATACGTGTGTGTTACGGTGCAATATTGAATAATATGCTTAAATGAAGTTAATATCAAACAGGACCAAAACCGAGAGAGAGAGAGAGAGAGAGAGAGAGAAAGTTTCAATATAAATTCCAATACAATGTTTTGGATTCAAAAGCCTTAACCCTTAAAAGTAGTGGAAGTTGCCCCTATTTATAGTTTTATACTGGGCCTATATACATCATAAAACTCTTTAAGAATAAAGAGCGCTAATATGGATAAGGTTAGATCGTACGGTCCGACACCCGTACGACCGATCGTAATAGGCAAAACGATCTTCACACGTGGCAATTGAATAATCGATTAACCGACCTAACCCGCCACGATCATAATCCGATGAAGAAACCGACTAATCTGGACAAGAGGTTTGCCCCGAATAACCGTGTTGTCCGGGATTAATCTGATAAAGGCATTTGCCCCGAATAAATCGTACCTTACGCGCTTCTCCGCTTCGATCAAACACTCATCGATTCTCCCGTCCGAACGCCATGCTCGTTTTCTCCTTTTCCGGTTCCCCGATCCCACCTACGTCAAACATTAACCCTTTTTCCCTATACGGATAGTCCCCCCCTTTCCCACCCGGGCTTTTATAACGGGAATTTTTGGTCCGCCCGGGGTTCCTAGCTCGTTCTTTTTTTCATTTTGGGGGGAAGTTTTTACATCCTTCCGCCCCGCCACGTTTACCCCAAAACCCCTTTTTCAAAA
>NC_081352.1:8676084-8709552 GCF_029784015.1 Lycium ferocissimum
TAAAGTCTTTTAGGGCCCCGAAACAAGCTAGTAGGCAATGGTATGATAAGTTAGCAGAATCCTTGTGCTCAAAGGGGTTTACACATTCTGTCAGTAACTACTCTTTGTTTTATAAGAAGAATGGCCAGTCCATTGTATTTGTTGTTGTTCATGTTGATGATGTGATCTTTAATGGGACTAACATAGCAGAAATTCAACAATTAAAGCAATTTCTGCAGAACAAATTCAAGATCAAGGATTTGGGACAATTGCATTATTTTCTTGGGTTAGAAGTTCTATATAGGGACAATGGCATATTGATTTCACAAAGGAAGGCTGCTATGGATTTACTCTAAGAGTATGACTGCTTGAATTACACCACAGTTTCTTCTCCCATGACATAGAAGTCGAAATTTAGCAGAATGGCTAACATTAGATGTACTTCTTATAGAAAATTGGTTGGGAAACTCAATTTCCTCACTAATACCAGATTGGACATTTCTTATAGTGTCCAACACCTGTGTCAGTTCATGCAAGATCCGAAGGAGCCACATTACAAGGCATCCTTTCATGTCTTGAGATATTTGAAAGCTGATCCTACTCTGGGTATTTTCCTGTCCAACAGTCAAAAATATAAAGTTTTAGCTTATTGTGACTCAAACTGGTCTACTTGCCCAGATTCGAGAAGGTCAGTGATCGGATACATTACGTTTCTTGGTGAGAGTCCCATCAGTTGGAAATCAAAGAAGCAAACCACTATTTCACCATCCTCAGTCGAGGCTAAGTACAGATCTATTAGAAAAGTTATTGGGGAACTAGTTTAGTTGGACATATTGCTTGATGAGTTGACTGTTGTTTCCACCAGACCCATCTCAGTGTTCTGTGATAATCAAACAACTATTCACATACACACAATCCTATGTTCTTTGAAAAAACAAAGCATATTGAGGTGGATTACCACTTTGTTAGAGATAAACTACAAGATGAACTTATTGACTTGCACTACATCTCCACTAATGCACAACTGACCGATATTCTTACCAAATCTCTCTGTAGTGTCAAACATCACACCTTGCTTAGCAAGTTGGTAGTGACACCATCACCTCTAACCGGGGGGGGGGAGGTGTTGACATTATTAGGTGAAGATTAGATTAGGTAGCTATTTATACAGTTAGTTAGTTGCTGCGCAGAGTTAGTTAACTTAGAGAAGAGTCGGTTAGTTGATAGATATTTTAGTTAGTTAGATTGGCCAGATGTACACAGCTAAGCATTTTACTTTCTCTCATCCTTGTATCTGTGTATAATGAGCATGAGACACAGAATGAAATCAGTTGGTTTCACACAGATTTGATTCACTCTCTCTTCTCTGTTCTTCATCTAGAACTAGGTCAAGAGCTTAACTTGCTCATCAATCATTGTTTCAATTGCTTGAGTTCAATTCTTCTTAATTTCAACAATTGCCAAATCAATGAATCTCCCCAAATAGGTGATTGTCCACTACAGACCACAAATAGGATGCAGGTTCCTAATTTATGACATAGAGTCATCAAGAATTTTTTTGAACAAGATTTCAATGTATAGCGCAAGGTATTTTTGTTGTTTCTCTTGGGTCTATATGATGAGCTAGGTATAAAGGTAAGGACACACTGATCCTTTTGCTACTTAACGTATACCACAGAGCTATCCTGATCCATTGTTTCGTTTTATGTATTGGTAAGGTCAGATATCACGCGTCTTTGTCATTTTTCTTTTTGTTAAGTTGGTTTGGGAGGTTTTGGCTGTTATATTCCCCTCCTTTTTTATACTCTTTTTCTTGATTTATAAAAATAAATAAGTTAGGGGTCAGTGTCAAACCCCCATCACCACAGGACGTGAAGTGGATTGATTAAAAGAAATCTTATTAAAAAAAGAGATTAATATATCAAGTTTACTATAAAATGCTACCTATTATTATAAGTCGACTTAGCCTGATAGTGTAAAAATTGAAACTCATAATTAAGCTCCTTGAACATACAAAATTAAATGCACGATGAATGTAAAAATGTATGCTTTTCCATTTATTAGAGAACCAAAACATTGACTACAAAACTGCCAACGGCTGCACAACATATGTACACAAAATGAAAGCTAGCCGCTATGAGCAAAAAATTAAAGGTAATCAACGTTTATAGCTCTTTTACTCCCAAGAAAAAATTAATTTACAAAATAGTTATCTCGATAGATACATACAAAAAATTGTAGCATTCTCCGACTTCACCGTTATTTGCTATCTTAAGATGTTAGAAACTAAATTGTTTTTATTTTCTAACAAGGTTGTCCTTCTTTGCAGCCAAGTGCACCTGCAAACCTAGTAATCCAAGTGACCTCTTCTGCTGGGGCAGCTGATATTCCATCATAAAGATCTTTGTGTTTCTGTGACCAATCTGGATCTCCAGATTCAGTGAAGTATGCACCATTCATGAATAGATTTCCCTCTGATCTCCATGTCCATTGCATCCACACTGATTCTGGGTTGTACTCCCTCTTTGTTACCTATGTGTACACATTCAAAATTCAGTATAAATGATAGTAATACACAATTTTCTTATACCGTCATTTTAACATATAAATCTATATAACCTGCTATAATCGGTTAAAATATCCTAATAGTGTAAAAATTCGATTTTCTATCATGGCTCCCTTTTCAGTAATAACATTAGTTGTTGGATAAAATGGCTCAGGAGAAAGTGTGCGCGCAAAATCTAGAGCAACTCTTTTTTGGGATACAGGTAATTGCCCTTTCTTTGTTCTTTCCCAAGTGAAGTTACTCACACGCTAAGCCCCAAAGGGCTCCTTACTTAGGCGAATTCATGTCCCACTTCTTTTGAGAGAGAATCATGCGAAGGGCTAAAGATGAAGGTCATGCTTTGCCCTCCCTTTGTACCAGTCATAGTAGCAAGTGTATGTGTACCGCTCAAGACATGATGGGCATGATGACTGACGTCATTCTCACCCTTTTCTGACTTATAACTTGTAGTGTATAGCTTATATATCCTTATTACCCCCTCAAAGTACAAATACAAAATAAAGTTTTAGACAAACAAATAAGCAAACAAAGAATGTAGAGTTTGATTACCTGCTTCTTGAAGATGTCTGGAGGAGCAATAAAACGATTACCCTGGGTAATGATAGTGGGATGCATGCTGCCACCAATGGCATACATATTCCAGTGAGTATAGTCATTGTTAACAACATGGATATATCCCCATCGACACCTTGGCATTCTCTGTACCAATCTCTTCCCAAAATGATTGAAAGCTAATGTGATTTGCATAACTTGATCTATGGAAGAACTGTCACTTGCACCAAACAACATCACCTCATTGTGATCAGTGAAATGTCCATTGGATATTGTGATACCAGTGGATCCTTCAACAGCGTCGATCAACCCATCGTAGCAACTCTTCATAGAGACATGATCAATCCATATATTGGACGCGCCGAAGATTGAAATGCCATCTCCATCACTTTTCGTACGTATTCCAATATGGTCCACTGCATCCCGAACCATCCCACCATTTCCCTCAACAATGTCATGAATGTGAAGTCCGTGGATGATCACGTTCTTGATATACTGGAGGGTTATGCCAGCACCTTTCGCAATGTGAACATTAGCCCCACGAGCATCGATGGTCTTGTCACTCTGCATGATCATCTCCTGGTGCAACCTGGAGACAATTTGAGTGACATTGAAATAAATGAGCGTTCTGAAGTTGAATTGTATTTAAAAAGCATATTTAAATTTATGAGTAAAAATTATTATTTCACTTGAAGTACTTCTGACATTGATGTGACTTACCTAATGGTCATACCCTTTTTAAATATGATCCACAATGGCTCCTTCTGGATAACAGCATGACGAAGAGTTCCTGGTTTTGGATCGGTATAATCATCAGAATTATCAGTGACGACGTAGAATTCACCGTCTTTGCCACCAGTGGCCTTGGATCCAAAGCCCATTGCACAATCTGCTAGTCTTTTCCTATTGTCTGCCCAATTAGGGTCACATCTCCAGCACCTATCAATTGGATTTGTGACCGTGCAAGGTCCATCGTACTTTTTGGTCCCTAGCCCCCTCCTTGTGCTATTGCTATGCTTAACTTGCCTTAATTCCTTCATTGTGCTGTAAATTAATGCAACTCATAATGTAAATATTTTTTCTACAAAAGATAATACTCTATACTACTGTATTAATTATGCACCATATTATATACGAGAACATTTCTAGTGAAGTTGTTTCTCTGAAATAAAATATTTCATTGCACACAAAGGAGGGGTATCAATAAACAAAATAACTTATCCTTCATTGTCCTCAAAGCTCATTTTGTAGGTAAATTTGTTATATCATTCCCCCTCTGTACATATGATCTTGTAAATATAGTTGAAATTAGCAACATGAAGAATGAAGAATGAAGAATGCTGGATATTCCTTTTTCTCTTGACTTTGTGATGCTTTTATAAATTGTCATCCCAAAAGGCCAAAACTCAAAATGACCCTACAATATGGACTTTTAGGATCACAGTAAAGAAAATAATTGACCTTTTCATTTTCAAAAGAATTATAAGATCCACAAAACACGTGGAAAACATAATAGAGGCGGATTTAAAGTTGACGAATTTAATTGCATGCATTATTTTTGACAAGTCAAATATATGCATAGTTTATATGCAAAAAATAAAAAAAATAAAAAATAAAATACAGCCACATATTGTGCATATAGAGTTATAGACCATGTCCATTTGGATTCATTGAATCTAAATTCTAAATTCGATTCCAAAGAGAAAACAGGAAATTAACTTACTCGCGAAGTTTTTGGTTAAATGCAAGTGTGACATTTTCAGGGTGGGGCTCGTAAATCTGACGGGCATACTCTTTTGCTTCTTCGGCTCTCCTCCTCCATACCTCGTCGAAGTCACCAATATGAGCCATTAGGCTCGGTATTATTGTACAAAAAGTGATAAATAGAAAGAAGAACGAATACTTTAACTTAGGTCCTCCCATCTCTGTGTTTCTTTTATATTTTTTTTTTGTTTTGATATTTTTGATATAATTGTATTTTTTTTTTAACCTTCCTGTTGTTGTTACGATGGTCAAGGGTCGAACCCTTAACTCTGTATGGGTTCTGGCCCTTTATTGACCGGCCGCGACAACAAGAAGTTTTATAATTTTAGCTTAGGGCTCGGTCTCAAAGAGACAACAACGATGAAAGGTACATTTCTTTTCACTTGTCAAATGTTGTTTAAATACTACTACTTGTGATTAACATTGAACACATAATTTCGCAACTTGCGCACATCCATTTCTTACTAAAGTAAATCACCATCACAAGTTAATTCCTCATTTTTTGTTACATTTTCTCCAAAGTTGAACTAGTCAAAAGTTAAATACAAAAAAAAAAAAGAAAAAAAAAAGGGAGAACAAGAAGAAGAAGAAGAAGTCAACTTTAAATACAAATATAAAATAATTTAATCCTAACACAATAATTAATGGAATGGAGAGAAAGTAATAAACTCACAAGGACAAATTAAGTGGATGAGAGTTCTAGTTAGTTCATGAATAGATTAATCTCTCTCTATATATTTTTTTTGGTGCACAGAGTTTAGTGTAATGTATTTAGCAGCATTAGTATATTCAAAACATCTGTTATGAAGTGTTTCATTTGTTGAGCCAAACGAAGGTACATGCAAACAATGTTGGTTTGAGTTAAACAGGCAAAATGATAACATTATGTTAATCCTTAGTACGTACTTCTTATGTCATAATCATGAATATCCAGAAATTAAAAATCTCATATTTACATTCGTCCTACTTTATCTTTTCTTGTCATTTAGTTATTATCGATCAACCAAAAAACATAAACATTGCTTCGAGCTATCCATGCAAATTAACAAAGTAATATTTTGCATATTTATACAATATTGATATTTGTTTACTTGTAAAACGGTACAGTTGAATTTGTATACGTGATTTATGGACACGCGGATCCATATGACCAAATTGATAAGATAACAATCAAGAACTAGTAAAATAAACTTAAAGAAGAAAATCGAATTATATCAAGAGTAAAGTAGCATGGATCTTGAAGGTGTCGCAAGATTGACTCTCTGGACGGGGATCCTGACTGAGCTAGACGGACACTGTGAAGAACAAGTGGTTTTAAAGAAATTTCTAAGCATTTACGATGCACGAGATAGTCGAATTCAGAATGTGTTACAATGAGAATGAAGCTCTCTATTTTTAGTTGAGCTATGGGAAGCATGATCCATGAACCATGCCCTCTTAACTACAAATATTAATGCCCGCAATAATGTGTAATAAAGCCTGGAGGAGGTTCCCAGATCTTCCGTAACGGTCGCCTGCTTGACTTCCTCGCAGTTAATCAATAGACTGTCACGTTTATACCGATCATTGTAGCCTTCGTCTTCAGAGGTTGCGATCCGAGCTAGACCCTTGACAGGCCACACATGCTTGCCTAGTGCCTCTCACTCGCTGACTCACGTCTGATCTGTCCTCTATTGCAACGTGTCAATGTCTGATTCAACCACTTGGCCTCTCTGGATTTTTCCCAATACAGATAGTCCCCCCACTTGCAGGTGACTTGACAGAATGTGATCGGGAAGAGGATAAGTTTTTTTCAGTTCTTGGCAGGAAAGCAATTGAATAGGCTTTGACGCTTGACAAAACGCATGTCTCTTCACACAAAATGCTCGGACACGTGTCACCTTTTGGTTGGCCGACGATTCATATGACGGCCAAGCATGTTACCGAGTTAATGATGACTTCAATGCCAACCCTCTTTACAGACGCTCCAACACCTTCACTTTACCACTTTTCTTCCTTTCAGCACCTGTTAAAGCTCTTTGGAACTCCATCTTCTTCTCCTCTACTAATCCGATCACCGAAAAGCTTTTCTGACCAACAACTTGCCTAAAAAATTCCTTACTTCAAACACCATGTCTTCTCACAACTTCCCAAAACTGAGATCGCTACCACCGCTGCTCCCGTCGTTGCGGTACCTCTTCTGATTCCATGCCGCCTATCAGATCACCGGCGGGGCCGCTGCTACTAAGAAGAAAAAGAAAGATAAAAATGCCACCAAGGATAAAATCACCACTAGTGGCCCCACTGTAGCCTCGATCACTCTGAGGACGTGGATTTTTAACAAGGACCTCCAGGTCAAAGCCACAATAATCAACAAAACCAGTGACCTAGAGACACCAACTGGTGACTGCCGATCCACGATTCGGACCACTCACTTGCCCTCCATCAAAGAAGAATGCCGATGGGAAAAAATTGAAGTGATCATTCCCCAGGAAGAAAAAAATATCACTTGCGATTGGATGGGGTACTCGTTCGTATATACATACTACTTCTCTCTGAGGCTCGAAGAAGAGGTGGATCCGGTTATTCTGGAATTCTGCAGTCGATACAAGGTCTACCTAGCTAAGTGGGCTCGTCAGTATGGAGGATCGTAGCTTGCCTCTAGCATCTTGTTAACTTGGCCGGTGAGCACTTCACCTCGGTCACCTGGTCATACTGTATTCTCGAATCTTGTTAGGGGTGGCATACTTATCCTGAGCAAATAAGGTAGTAACACCATTTTCTCCTGCCTTAATGACGACAACGACCGTGATTGGATGGAAAGATTCATGGTCATGGCAAAAATGACCTTCTCCCTGCCGGCGTGACTTACTTCTACCAGAGAAGTGGAACCCCACTCGTAAGTCTTCTGGCTTTGCTAGTGACTTATCAATGATTTACCTTTCCTTTTACGCTACTAAATTTCGTTGACTTTATTGCCTTTAGCCTCCTTTTGGGAACCTCCGGAGATCGAGGAGTACGCTCAATGGATCTAGAAGATTTTGTATGTCTTTACTCATAAGAGCCGTACGTGGAAGAAAACCTCTGGAGACAATGATTGGAAACGCAAGAACCATGGTAAGCCCCTCGCACTCAACCATATTGATTAAATCACATATCCTGTTCGGTCGTAACCCCTCTTTATGTCATAGGCTTGCCCAAAGGTTCTTCTAACAACCTAGTGGTTGAAGTGCTAACCTATACGGACGAGGCCAACCAGATCGTCCGATCTATAATGGAATGGAAGAGAACCCGTGTGGTTCCTTCTACGAATCCCTAGGTCGGGGTAAAAAGGCAAAGAAAAGTACCTCCAAGGATTCCGAGGAGTCAAGTAGGAATCTCCCCAAGGTCTCTGTGAAGGGCCTCAAGCCCCGGTCACCATTGCTCCTTCTTCGGTGGTCGTCCTGGAAAATGAAGAGACCAAGGAGGAAGCTGAAATCCTCCTTAGGAGGGGAAAACCGAGGGCCTGGGCGGAACATGTTGAGTAGCTACTTGCTCAATGATCATGAGCCTAATATTGAAGTTTTGATAAACAATTTACCTGAGACAATCAAAGGGAGATATAAGGAGGAATTAATTTGAAGAACCAGACATTGAAAGAGATCTCCGAAGGAATCAGTGAAACAGTCACAACATTCAGAGGAACTACTCAAAGGACCTATTCATTTACGCAATCGGAGACTGAAAGATATTTCATACTGACGTTAGAGCAAAAGAAATATTAACTGATTCCTATTCGATGAAGAGTTGGACTTCAAGTTATGGTAATATTCTACAATATTCCATAAGTTGATCTACGCAAAAATTAGCATCATGGTAGGACAAGGAAGCCGACATGCATACAAGGAAGAAAAAAAGTTCCAAATCATACAAGGTTTGGTTTTAGGGTACAAGTAAATAAACCAAAACCTTCTTAGATTCATATCATTGAAGGCGGTGACTGCTATTATATATACACAACAAGATCAAGCTTTGGAGATTAGAAGACACAATCACAAATACTCTAATGAGAGATAAGAATGACCACAGTCAACACCTTCATCTCAAGAGAGCCAACTATCCAAACAACAACGAACCAAGCCTTTCAGGATTTATACATACAGTTCTTTAGTTGTATTAGTTAGTTTCTTTTGTGGTTCCCACCTATTTACCTCTGTAAGTATGGTGTAATAGGTGTTCGCAGGTTAGTTACATATCCCTACAAAACAACTAGGTTGTTTAGGTGACTGTTGAAGAGACATGTCCTTTAGGTGTTACAAGGAATTTGTAAACCTATTACCCGCTCTGATTATAGTGAAGACTTTGGGAAAATCCTATAGGAATATAAGTCATGGTTTTGACACCCTTGTGCAAGGAGTTTTCCACGTGAAAATTCTTGTGTTGATTTACTTTCTGCGGCATTACCTTATTACGCAAACAGTTCTAAGAATCTGATTCTTAGAAAGCATAGGAGTAGCCCGATCCTAACAGACTCGGGCGTTGAAATTAACTGGCTCTTAAGAGAGTATGATGTTGTTGAGATAGAGAGTCACCTTTCCAGCATTCCTTCATTGTGGCCAGCTAAAGGACTGCCCCTCTGGGTGCCACTCTCCTACATGCCTCTCTTTCAACTTCTACATCTGCTCCACCGGCTATTACAACCCTTCTACCGTTCCCATTTCCAATTTCCAGGTGAGATCGGTTCCAAAAACCCTCTGTTCATCACCATATCACAACGAGGTAGTGGATAAGTACCGAATCCTAATTCGTGATCCCTCCAGCACACACGGGTATCCTTCCAGTTATCGAAGAAATGCCATCTTCTTTCTAAACTTGGCGGATGACAAACTATATGAAGCAGATTGCCTCCAAGAAAGATAACAGAAAGATGCAAAAAGTTTCTTCTGGGTGCCTTCTCAATGCCAAAATAGATGACGTGGCTCGAATAAGTTCTTTCCCTTTACTACCAAGCATTTATTTCGTCACTCTCTATCAAAAGCTAACTTCAACGTTGCCTGTAGGCCAATCTCCTCACCTCAAATAGACTCAGCGAATGATCGTGATGAAAGATGAGTTGGTCGCTAAAAGAGACTCTCGCACTTGAGCATCTGTTGGCCGCTGAGGACAATATCACTCAGGTTGTGGAGCTTGAGGCTAAGCTTGAGCAAGCAGAGAAGGAGAAGAAAGTCTACAACCAAGAGGTCGGGCTTCTCCAAACTCAACTGAACGAGTTGAAGAAAAAATGGGTCAAGAGCCAAGACTCTCTGACTGCCGCCGTAGAAAAAGAGTCTGGACTTGAGGCGGAAGTCCAGGCCCTAGAGGCTGCCCTTGGGGCTATAACCACATAGGTCGCTGTTGCAAGGAGGGATGATGAGAAGTTTGAGTGGAAGTTGGTTGACATTTCAAAAAAAAAACAAAGAGCACATCCAATCAAACATCCAATTGTCCACCTCCAACGAGATTCTCCGAAAAGAAAATGCTGATCTGAAAAAGGGATTGAGATAGCGGCGGCCAAGCTTATTTCTTTAGAGGATCAACACGAACTTGACAAGGTTCGAGATAGGTTGGAACATGCGAAGAAGATCGCTCAAGAAAGTCAAGGCTGGTAGAATAGATATTGATGAAGAGATTTCCAAGGCCTTACACTTAGAGCAGATGACTGTTGAGTGCCTGGAGATGGCCCAGAACCCCTGAAGAAGATGAATCCAACTCCTCCGGATCTGGAGAAGATGAATATGGGGAATAGCTCGAGGGAAATGAAACCCCATGTCTTAGTCGGAGGCCCCTACTCACTGTGATAGTCCCCGAGGCCCGGCGTCCTTGGCGCTTGAGACTTTCGAGACACCGACCTCAAATCTAGTAGTTCTTGAGTATTTTCCTCCTTCCTCTACATGATTGGCCCTTATATTTTTTCTCTTTTTTGCTTTTCGAACTTGTATAATTTTTGCTTTTTTTGTGTTGCCTTGCAATCATTTCGGGACAAATTTATGCTTGAGGTTTGAATGGGAAAAGACAGCGTTTTGTAGCATTGTCTTTCTTTAACTTATGCAGTTTGAATTATTTTCAATGCATTGGAATGGAATTTTTTTGCCCTTATAACATGCTTCAGTGCAACATTTGTCTGGGGAAACTCTCCTTTAAGAATGGTTTTACTTAGAACTTTGGTGAATGTTCACCTAGTCTACAGGCTTCTATAAAAATTATATGAAGTTTTTCCGAGGAGTTAAATAAAGGATTTTTGGCCTCTTAAATCGTAAAGTCCGAGAAGTTTCTTATCTGGTTAACTTTACGACCAGTGATCTCTGCATCCAGCTTTCAACCTTTTAACTGTAAAGGTTTTTTAAGACATCGTCCTTATGTTTAACGTTATATTGAAGAGGACGTCTCCTGTTCATTCCGACACAGGTGTTTGGTATGTTTATTAACATCCCTATAGATAATAAATCAACAAGGTTATTTTGACATAGTAAAAGTTTGAGAGAAGAAGGAAACTTTATTCATTCTTTTCACTTGTGAACGATTACAATCAATACTTTGAAAAAGGTTACTAAATGACCAAGTTTCCATCTCGTGTGTTCAATTGATAACATCTTATTTCTACGAATCTTGCCCTGCAGTCCTCGTGTTACTGTGCTTCAGAGCGATTGCTTTTGACTTGAAGCTTTTCACTTCCCTCAGCAGTTCCTTGTGTTTCCAACTATGCTTTTCTTACCGGAGGGGATAGTCCCCCCAGTGTTGGGGTGTGAAGTATGAGGATCTGAACACTGGAGTACTTAATAACCGACCACCTCTTGTCACCATAATATGTTGTAGGTTACTACCTCACTAAAAACCTTGCTAGAAAAATCTAATTAGGACAAAAACTGGTCGAATGGAAAAAGAGTACAACACGTATTTTCTTGAAACCTGATGTGCAAACTTCGACCAGGCACGTCTAGGGCTTGCATAGTCTTCTGCCCTGTTCACAAGAAAGAAACCGGTGAGAAATTCAAGTAAGAAAGCTTGGAAGTTCTGCCTTAACAATAATATCTCTTCAGGTGGCTGATGTTCCGGTTGCTTGACAACTTGACTCCGTTCCTATTCTCCAACTAGTACGAACCATTTCTTGGTATTCCCAACACTCAATATGGTCCTTCCCAATTTCCCCCTGATTTTCGAGTATTGACCTCTTGGATATTGTTGGTCATTTTCCAGAGAACCAAGTCCCCGACTTTGAAATACCAAAGGTACGCTCTTTAGTTATAGTAACTCTCCATTAGTTGCTTTTATGCTATCATCTGGACAAAAAAGCGAGGTCCCGATGCTCCTTAAGTAAATCCAATTTGATCAGCATAGCTTCATTGTTGTCTAGTTAATTTTCCTGTGAGTACCTTAAACTCGACTCCCCAACCTCTACTGGAATTAGGGCTTCAACACCGTAGATAAGAGAAAATGATGTTTCCCCGGTACGTGTATTTTTCGTGGTGCGATGCACTCACAAGACTTCGGGCAACAGCCACTTTCCCTTGGCGTCTTCCAACTTCTTCTGTAGATTTAGGATAATGGTCTTATTTGTTGACTCCACTTATCCATTAACACTTGGATGATAAGGAGAAGATGTGATTCTCTTGATTTTTAGTTCCTCCAAGAACTCGATCACATTGGAACCAATGAATTGAGGTCCACTATCAGAAGTGATCTCCTTTGGGACCTATTATAGGTTATGCCTCTGTCACGACCCATTTTTGAATCGCGCGGGCACCTACCATTCCTACCTCGGTAGGCGAACCCTTAACCCAAACCAAACTCATTATACAATAGTAGAACAAGATTCATTAAGCTTCAAGTTATAACATAAACAAAATGCGAAAGTAAACTCATTATATAAGTGAAACGGAAGTATTTACAACAACTTTCAATTACATTGACTCCTTTCCCATGACCTGGTCTAGACTGGTACAAGAGCGACTAATTTGAAGACAATGTACAATGAAAATAAAAGAATTAACCTCCATCTAGGAATGAGATGATGGTGGTCTTCAAGATAGGCACCGTACATCTCCCGAAAACTCCAAACAACCAATAACCTGCACAACTCTACACCCTGATAGGGATATATCAAGAGTAGTATCAGTACAACACTAGTACTGGTAAGCATCATTGGCTGAGAATGGTTAGAATAACATAACGATGATAGAGTCCATAAATAAACATGGTAGGCGATCTTAAGTCAAATCATGAATATAAAATTCCACTCGTTCCAAACAACTATAAAGCCTTATCCCACTAACGCTATTCTAGTAATCCATTTCCTTAACTCTTACCATTCCTCAAGTTCTAACTCATCTACCATACCAATTAGGTAGCCATGCTCAAATACCGCAACATTACGACTACTAACCGGGCCATTTCTACCCACAGTACCGCAAGGTCAACCTATCATTTATAGTATCCATAATTTGGTTTAAGGATAACTCTCTCGTCATTCTAATATTCATCACTCACCCAAACCTAATAAGTCATACACATCCATATTAAGGTCCCCTAGCACCACACTTTCCCAACCCAAGATCACAGCCTATAGTTATAGTAACTAATTCCAATTGTGCCAAGTCTCAGTATAGCCAATCCGAACCGGTAGATCACAATCATATTACAACAATATCACAGAAAACCAAGAGGTACAATGCAATGGAATAATGTATGAAAGATGAATGCAATGCATATGCACCGTACACATGCACTCCGACTGATCGAACATCACATCTCGGCAGCACAACCCATGGGGGACCAGCGAAGTCCATGTACAACTTGTCCTTGCAACAACCTCGGCAAAGATCACTCTCTCAATCCCGGTAAGAGACCTCAGGATTCGAGCACTTATTCATTCCCAACAAAAGACCTCGGGTAACGTACACTCATTCCTGTCTAGTAAATGACCTCAGATCACTGACTCTCATCTCTCTTTTATGCTCTCCAGCAAAGACCTCGTAGGCTACACTCTCTCACTTATCATCATTAGTACTATAACAATGCAATATCAATGTATCATGGAAATGCGTATGAATATGATGCAATGTAATATCAATAACCAATTCAATCCCAAAATGTACCACACATGGCACACAGGTAATATCAATAATAAGGCTACACAATAAGCCACAATGGAATCACAATTCTCATTTCAATATCAATCAAGTAAAGTGCTGCAATATCATAACCATGATTTGTCACTAATTACCAATATCCGATGTCTCAACGTGGCAACGAGACAATAAGTAAATAGAACAAGATTAGTCAAAGAACGCAATGGGTGGCTAGTCCTTAAATCACACGGCAAGGCCCAACCTAAGACAATATCCAATCAAACTTCATACCGGAAGGTTTACATGCATTCTCTGACAATATCATTTAAACATATGCTTCGCTAATCGAAGTCTCACCATAAGGTAATCATAAATCCACAACTATATTAGTACTACACAATAACCGGTATTTCTTATACATTATCAATCTAAAGCATCCATCCCAATCTCTGAAATCCTATACATGCATTCTCCGTTCATCTAACGCGCGTATATCAAAGCTTAACTGGAGTCTACCAAGAGAGGGAAGCCGTTGTAACACCCCATGTCTTAAAATAAATGTTAGACTCGTATCGTTAGAATTTCAGAGGAAATTTGAAGGTTTGAACGTTTTGCGAAAGTGACTGAGGGGCCTACTTCGGGTAACCATAACACCTTGATTCGTTGCGAATTTGGAAAAGGTTCCTCAAATCTAAATTGTAGTACATAGAAATACATTTCCAAACAGATAAGGATCAGGCCAATTGGAGTCCGGAGCAAGGAGATATGATCGTCTCAAAATGGCTAATAGAGGGGTGCTTAGATTCGATAGAATCGGCTAAGTTTTCGGTAGGTCTTCCTTCCAGCCCGATTTAGTGAAAATCTATTAAGAATATGAGAAAACTTAAAACATGCAAGTTGTATCCCTTTGAAATATCTTTCCAGCGGTATATTGTGGAGCTCAAACGAAGCTCTGCACTAGGAGTTATGCCCATTTTACTGAACATTGTAGATTGAGTGTAAAATTGAAAGGGGAGCTCGCCGAGCTCGCCCCAAAGCGAGGTGCGGCTCGCTGACCGCGCCGCCGAGGTGGGGTCCAAAAGGGGGAAAAATTCAAGAAAATCGCTCTAAGGTAAATGGACAAGGAGCTTGCCCTAAAGCGAGGCAGGCAAGCCATAGGTCGCGTCGGCGAGCCGGAGGTCCAAAATGCCCCATGCTATAAATTCAATACTTAACTCAAAATTTCAGTTTATTAGACATTACAACTGCTCTAAAGCCCTACAGCCTATTTTCTCTCGTCTCCTCATCCTCCCACATCAACGTAAGGTCGCTCTAACGATTCCTAAGTAATCAACAATTATTCACGGTTAGTAACATGATTCTTCACCAAAGCATAGGATTTCCAAGGTAAATCCTTCCCAAGTGATTCAAAGCTAGAGTTTTAGTGTTCTACGTCAGAAAAGCAGTTTAGTTCATTGGATTAGAGCGATTACAGATATGTGAGGCTAACTATCTACGCTAGGGAGTGTTCATGATTCTCCCTACGCCTCATTCCTCATACTTAAGAATTACCTCGTAAGCCCTAGTTTCTTGAATAGTTGTAGAACTGTTATCTTCTAGGCTTATAGTTTCAGAATTTGTTCATGGCGATTAATTTGAATATCATGAACTCAGTACGTAATCAATATAGACTTGTGAATTGTATCTCATGAGTCTCAATATGAATACTTAGAATTATTAATGAACGCTACGCTTTCATCTTCAAAATCGCAGAATCGATTGTTAGCGTCAGCTATATCTCGCCTTGGCTTGTTATTGAATAATTGATTAGGGCATCGTGCCCATAGATATGGACCTAAGGTCACGCATTATGTATACGTATACTTAGGCATCATGCCACAGATGTCGCATGCATATTATTATTATTATTGGACCTATGGTCACAGACAATAAACAGGTTATTCGTTATTCAGGATAGGGAGTATCCATATCCTTACTTCTCTATTTCAGTCCAGTTATCAGCATTTCAGTTTCGTTTCTGTTCAGCTTATTATTTCATTTAGTTGCTTAACGTACCGACAACAATTCCGGTATCGACGTCCCATTGCTCGGGCACGCATCTCGTGATACGTATACCGATATACGGTGCGGACACGAGCCGCTGGTGAGGCTTTCGCATTCGTCTATCGGTGGTGAGCCTCGCCCATTTACGAGGCCTATCTATGTCTTTATATTGATCCGCTAGCGATGGTATATTCAAGATTACGGTATGCGGGGGCACTTGTCGTAATAGTCACGATTTTCTTATTCGCAGAGGCTTCATAGATTACGGTCGGTACGGATATTTTAGTATTTTTTTGGATTATTGAGTTAGCCCTTTGGCTACCACTTATTTGTGATACGGATTTTTAGGATTTCTTCCACGAATATATATTTCGGTCCATTATTCTCACTTGATTAAGAGTGTGTTTATCATACTTATATATCAAGATATACCCTGTCGTTCAAGCTGCCAGCTTGGTGTCCGCATACGCAGACAAGCACTGATTGCCATGTTACACCCGAGCAATGGTTCGGGGAGTGACAAAGCTTGGTATCAGAGCACTAGGTTCAAGTGTCTTAGGGAGTCTATGAAGCCATATGCGGGGTCTTTATGTGTGTGAGGCCCCACACATATAAGCCCGGTTGACCACTGAAGACATTTAGATTATCTCATTTCTTTCTCACAGATCGTGCCATAAAGCTTAGAGCAATAAGTAACCTTCTCTTCCTATCAAATTACGTATGTTTCGAATGCGTTGTGCGGCATTTAACCCGGTAATTGGCCTAATCGAGGTTGATTACCCATAGGGGTACAATTGTGAAGTACTTGCTGGTAACGAATGAGACTTGAGGTGCTATTGAAATTTGAATAAAATGTAAGTTGCCCGAGAAAGGGTGTTGTATAATGAATGGGAAGTTGAATAATAATGATGTTCTTGAGAAAGGAAAATAGGAGACAACAGGGAGAGGATATTAGAGAAATTAGAAAAGGAGCTAAGTCTGCAGGAAACGTAAATCATGGAGGATCTCAAGGAGGTCGGGGCAGACAGTTTTCTACTGGAGGTCATCAGGACCTACTCCATCTGTAGCTAGTTCACTAGTCTCGAGGTATAGATATGATAAAAAGGCCGCCCGGCTAGAAACGAGTTGAAGAGCACCTGAAACCTCTCGATATACCGGGGCAGTGAGCCACCAATTTTTTAGAATTTTATGTGCAACAAGTGTGATAGAAGACACCAAAGGGTGTATCGTTTGGGCCTTGATATGTGTTTCGGTGGCTCCTCTTAATTCTCAAGCCTGGGCCGGGTTGTAATACGGCTAAGCACGGTATTCCCGGTTCTCGGGAAGATCGGATGCTTCCAGTCGTCAGACAAAGAGGCATCCCCGCTTCACACGGATTTAAAGATTCGTACGAACTATGCCCGTTAATAAAAGAGATATGTATGAAATAAGAACCATGAGCAGACGATATTAAATTTTTGGGAACGATTTTAGTTTGTTTAAGTTTAGCCAGATCAGAGTTAGAGAGTACGGCGGTAGTAAGTTACTACAAGAAGTAATTATTATTATGAGATAAGGAGATGTGACACGCTCTCTTAAGCTATGTGAGTAAGTGTTTATCCCAAATGTGTATAGTCTGATATGATTTTGAAGTGTACAGAAAGTTTGGGTTTAGTTGTTCCAATTTTCATGTAAGGTAGATGAAAGTTTCTTAAGTGTGATCCATAGTTCAGAAAAGACAGTATACGACCATAGAATAGCATCAGATGATGAGGGAGAGTTAGAAATAGCTTAGGTTATTCAGAGCAGAATAAGAAAATATAAGAAGTAAAAGATTAACGGAAAATAGTAAGTAAGTTTTGACTAGATACAATGCATTAGCAATTTCAGCAGAACTAGTAGAAGTATGATTTGATTCCCTTAGTCAGATGAACACCTTATGTGGGTGATAGTTCAAATACATCCGAATGTGTGTTAGAAACCAAGGGCTTAAGTTAAATTCGGAGTAGAGTGATTAGTGGAAGAAGAAATCGGCTAAGTAAGAGAGCAACCTTCTGCAGAATAGCCTCTAAGAGTTGTCAAAAAGGGGTTTCCCTAAGATTTACGGTGTGGCAGAGTTAAGTCGTTAAGAAGATGAAAGTATGCTTGCTTGAATACAAAGAAGAACCCGTTAAATGTAAGTAATTTAGTTTTTTTCCCGGAAGAAATTGCTCGAAAGTGAGTCGAAAAAAAGAGTCGTCGTGTTGTAGAGTACAAAGAGAATTAAGAAGATAAGGAAAGTTAGTTGGATCCCAACAAAAGAGAAGAATTTCTAAGAGCATAAGATGTTAGCCTTGGTCTAAGGGGGAGATGCGTAAATAGCCGTAAGTCCAGCGAGATAATGAAGACCCAAGGGTTAGCATGAGATATGAAGAACTTGCTCAAATAGGGTATAATGAGATAGTCTCCATAAGGAATATGCCTCAATTTGGAAGAAACCCGAGTGGAGTAGAATGATCGTCGATCGGGTTGTGTCAATTTAGTTATTATCGATGGCGATCACAAAAGCTATAAGATCATGCTCGGTATGTCACAAGAGTAGTGCCATTGCACGAGACTCTAATCTTTAGGGTTAGTCAAAGACTTAGCACAACAAGATTATAAGTATTTTAAGAAGTATCTCGTAAAAAGAAATCAAGTATGGGAAAATCCATGATTGAAATGGAACAAAAGAACTATGGTGAAAGAAGTTCACCGTTTATCCAAGTTAGGAATTTGACTTTCGAACTTCGAAGTGGGTGGAGTTGTTGCCCAGAGCATGGCTTATTCCTCCTTAGTCATTGAAGTTAGAGAGAAGTAGTTTGGTGATCCCTACTTGTTGCAGATGAAATAGGGGATTCACAAACATAAAGTGTTAGATTTTGAATAAGGGGGAGATGACGGTACCATGAGATACCGAGGCAGATTATGCATTCCAAATATAGATGGGCTCGGAGAGTGAATTATGTCGAAGCTCACACCGGGTATTCCATTCACCCCGTATTCCATGAAGATGTATCATGATCTTAAGGAGATTTATTGTTGGAATGACATGAAAAGAATGTGGAAGGGTTTGGCTAAAAGTGTCCTAAATTGTCCGCAAGTGAAAGCGAACACCGAGATGCTTGGTGGCTTAGCCGAATATAGATATTCTGTTTGGAAATGGAGATGATCGATATGGACGTTATAGCAGGTCTACTCTCGTTGATTCAGGAGGCATGACCTGATTTGGGTGATTGTGGACGGACTACAACATCGTCACGAGTTCTTACTGCACGTTAAGATGTGGTCCAGCCGGACCTATCTTTGAAGTTGTTATTCAAAAAATCGTTCGACTTCGGGGACCCGGCGTCCATCATTCTGCATCGGTGGTGCCACGCAGAAACTTTGAGATCATTTCAAAAGGATTGGGTACTCGGGTTAAGCCTCGGCATAACCGTTTCATCCGTTGACACCGATCGACCTATTTATACACTATTCGATCTCATGTTATAATATTCTATGTCGATTCAATACTCGAATGTCGACCATGTTAGCTAGTACTCGGATGTCGATCCCAAATACTCATGTATTCGTGCCGTATCCGATATTCGATAATCTAATATTCGGTCGGCTTAGTATTTAGTTAGTTCAAGAGACATTCGAGTTCGGATTCTCGGCCAGCTCGGTAATCATGTATTCATTCGGTTCGGTAAGCATGTGTCCTTGATTTCAATGATAATTGGGATGACCACACCTCTTATTGAGTCTACTTACAATAATAATTACCATGCTAGTATTGGGGATGGCACCGACAAAGCTTTGTATGGCTACAGATGTATCACCGATTGGTGGTTCAAGTTGGTTGTGAAGCAGTTGTTAGGACTAGACTTGGTCTATCAGAAAATGGAGAAAGTCAAGTTAATTCAAGAGCATTTGAGAATGGCTCGAAGTCGCCGTGGAGCATACGGGGAGGGCGAAGGGACGTAGAGTTTCAAGTTGATGATTGGGTGTTTCTTAAAGTTTTGCCTATGAAGGGAGTTATGAGGTTTGGTAAGAAGGGGAATCTTAGTCCCCGCTATATTGGGCCATATAGAATCTAGCGAAAGGTTGGTCAAGTGGCTTATGAGCTTGAGTTGCCACAAGACTTGATTGCTGTGCATCTAGTGTTTTATGTGTCTATGTTGAGAAAGTGTGTGGGAGACCCGTCATTGGTTGTCCCGACTAATAACATAACGATAAATGATAGTTTGTCTTATGAAGAAGTTCCAGTGGAGATCCTTGATCATCAGGTTTGCAAGTTAAGAATGAAAGAAGTGGCCTCAGAGAAGGTCCTTTGGAGGAGTCAGAAAGCATAAGAGGCTACGTGGGAAGCCGAAGAGGACATGAAGTCCAGATATCCCCATCTCTTTGAAGAGTCAGCAGAAAATGTTGAAGGTAATTTATCTTCCCATTTAGATTTCACTCTATAGTTCTAGTTTTCCAGTATTCAGTTAGCTTAGTAGTCACTCAGTCAGTCTCATTCAGCCAGTTTAATAGATATTTAGTTCAGTAAGCTAATTAGTTTAGCAATCCCTTTCAGTTTATTAGTATTCAAGTGTTCATTACAGTAGTGAACACGTGTTTCTGTCAGCCTAGTGAACCAGAACCCATCATTCGAGGATGAATGATCCCAAGGGGGAGATATTGTAACACCTTGTATCTTAAAATAAATGTTAGACTCGTATCGTTAGAGATTCGGAGGAAATATGAAGGTTTGAACGTTTTGCGAAAGTGGCTAAGGGGCCTACTTCGGGTAACCATACCACCTTGATTCGTTGGGAATTTGGAAAAGGTTCCTAAATGAAAGTTGTAGTACATAGAAATACCTTTCTAGGAATATAAGGATCAGGCCAATTGGAGTCCGGATCAAGGAGATATGATCATTTCAAAATGGCTAATAGAGAGGTGCTCAGATTCGATAGAATCGGCCAAGTTTTCGGTAGGTTTGCCTTCCAGCCAGATTTAGTGAAAATCTGTTAAGAATTTGAGAAAACTTAAAACATGAAAGTTTTAGCCCTTTGAAATAGATTTCCAACGGTATATTATGGATCCCAGATAGAGCTCTGTGCTAGGAGTTATGCCCATTTTACTGAACGTTTTTGACTGAGTGTAAAATTGACAAATAAGCTCACCGAGCTCGCCCCAAAGAGAGGAAAGGGCTCGCCTTGGCTTGCGCTCAGTGAGGTAGGGGTCCAAAAGTGGGAAAAATTCAAGAAAATCGTCTACGTGTAAAATGGACAAGGGAGCTCGCCCCAAAGCTAGGCAGGGGCAAACCATAGACCGCGCTTGGCGAGCCTAGGTGTCTAAAATGCCCTATGCTATAAATTCAACACTTAACTCAAAATTTCAGTTATTAGACAATACAACTTCATTCTAAAGCCCTAAGCAGCCATTTTCCTCCTCTCCTCATCCTCTCACGTCAAGGTAAGGTCGCTCTAATGATTCCTAAGTAATTCCAACAATTATTCATGGTTAGTAACATGATTCTTCAACCAAAGCATAGGATTTCCAAGGTAAATCCTTCCCAAGTGATTCAAAGCTAGAGTTTTAGTGTTCTACGTCAGAAAAGCAGTTTAGTTCATTGGATTAGAGCGATTACAGATATGTGAGGCTAACTATCTACGCCAGAGTGTTCATGATTCTCCCTACGCCTCATTCTTCATCTTTACGCAAGTTGACTCGGAATGCGCTTAGCCCTAGTTTTTTAATAGTTGTAGAATTGTTATCTTCTAGGCTTATAGTTTCAGAATTCGTTCATGGTGATTAATTTGAATATCATGAACTCAGTACGTAATCAATATAGACTTGTGAATTGTATCTCATGAGTCTCAGTATGAATACTTAGAATTATTATAAACAGTTACCAGTTTCATCTTCAAAATTAGTAATAAGTATCATCTTATCAGTTATATCTCAGTCTCAGTGCTTGTTATTGAATATGACCTAAGGTCACAGATTATGTATACGTATACTTAGGCATCATGCCACAGATGTCGCATGCATATTATTATTATTGGACCTAAGGTCACAGATAGTAAACAGGTTATTCGTTATTCAGGATAGGGAGTATCCATATCCTTACTTCTCTATTTCGGTCCGCGATCGCATTTCGCCGTTTTCGTTTAGCTTATTATTTCATTCAGTTGCTTAACGTACTGGTACAATTCGATTAATACCGACGTCCCATTTGCTCGGGCCTGCATCTCATGATACAGGTACCGATATACAGGGTGCGGACACAGCTCGCTAGGAGGCTTTTAGATTCAGCTAGTCAGTGGTGAGCCTCAGTTCTACGAGGCCCTATCTATGTCTTTATATTCAGTCTGTTAGCAGATGGTATTTCGCATTAAGGTATCTTTAGGCCTTGTCGCGGTAGCGGTACGGTATTTTCTTATTCGGAGAGGCTTCATAGAGATTACGTATATTTTAGTATTTTGTTGGATTATTGAGTTAGCCCTTTTGGCTACCACTTATTCAGTATTGCAGACTTTTAGGATTTCTTCCGCACAGATATATATTTCAGTCAGTTATTCTCATTTGATTAGCATGTGTTTATCATACTTATATATCAGTATACCACATGTTGTTCGAGCCAGCCAGTTGGTGTCATATGCAGACAGGCACTGATTGCCATGTTACACCCGAGCAATGGTTTGGGGCATGACAAAGTTTGGTATCAGAGCACTAGGTTCAAGTGTCTTAGGGAGTCTATGAAGCCGTATGCAGTGGGGTCTCTTTTATATGACGGGGCCATGTCCTGTCCTTTCTACAACTCGTGTTCCCTAGAGGTCTGTGGACAGTTGTACGTTGTTGGGAATGTTATGTAGCCTTTTTGGCTCTCATTTTATTGTACTGCTTACATGGCAGCCTCGTCGGCTTGCTCAGTTGCGTATTTATATTTTGGGTGTGTGTGCTAAGTTCAGACAAGATGGTCAGTATATATATATCCAGATTACAGCCTCACCGGCTTATTGGTATTGTTTGTGTGCAGGTAGGCCTTATTGGTTTAAGTTGGGGGTTACTCCCAGAGTTTTAGATTTAGAGTGGTTCGCTCAGGCCTAGGTTGGCATCGAGTGCCGGTCACACCACTGCAGATTTGGGGCGTGACAAAAGGACATATACTTTATTTGGAAATCTTACAGTTCAAATATATTTATGAGTACTGAAAGGATTACTGACCTGAGATACGGAGACCAGGTCTCTGAAAGGTAATTTGAATGTATCAGCAATCGCTGTGAACTGTGCTGAATTGATTGTGTTGAAGTTCTCTTGATCCTCCCATGTATGTATACCTATAATGGTACAAAAGTGAGTTAGATATAGCTAAAAAACACTTACCAGCGATGTAATTAACCTCCTTTGTAGCCACTAAGAGATCCCTTCCTACACCATTTGAGAGAAAGAAAAAGAAACTCATATCCACTCAACACACATCCTGCTATAAGGGCTTTGAAAGGAGACCTTTTGACCTCAGTCTTATATCTTGGAGCTGTCACGATTTATCAATTTATGTTGATTGCTCATTCTCTCTCCCTCCCCTTGAGGCGATGTCAGTAGTTGGATTTGGAAACCCAAACCAGCTTGGGTCCTTTGTAGTTGTAGAAAGGATGGATTAAGGTTCTTCTAGCCCACTCGGGCAAAGATGTTCCTTTTCTTCCTTCGAGATCTTTTCTTTAGAGGACATGTTTTTTTCTTTCTCATTCCCTTCTTGACAAGGTTCCTTTCTGTTTGAATAGTTTTAGTCCTTGTTTCAAACGCTTCCTGGTGGTGATCAGCTTATCCATCGTATGTGTATGCCCAATTTTCCATATTGAAAATATGATTTCTGTGAAGATTTTTGGGCGCCTTCTCCTCCACAAAGCCAAGTCCTCTTTCGCTATTTCCATTAGTCTAATTTCTGGAAGTAAATTCATCAGACAACCAGATCCATTTGAGAGTTTTATCATGATCAAACTTAGCTCTTTCTAAATCATTCTTGATATGCTCATTCTTTTTAGTTTCAGCGGTTAGGTTCAGCTTTACTTTCTTCAGCTCCTCTTCATGCTTTAAGGAGGTCTTGTTTGGTTCTCCTCTTCTTTTGAAGGAGATTTTCTCATCTTTTCTCACTTGACTTTCCAACAGGATATTTTGTTGGTTTGTCTCATGAACATGATTCTTCACATCTCTAGCTAACACACACAAGTCCTCCTTATCCAGTTCTATTTCATCAAGAGTAAGATTTAACTCATGTGTCTCTGCGATCAGGGCGTGATACGCATCAATCAAAGATGCCTGACAGTGATATGAGTTTCTTTTGTGAGTAAACTTTCAGGTCTTTCTTTATATCGAAGAAATTTACCTCTTTGTTCTCATCATCATCATCAGCCGTGTCAGATTCAACCGTGTGTGCAAGGTCTGACTTATGCTTAGTTGCTCCATCATTAATTGCCATCATGGACAATTCCCTTTTGTCATTTTCACTCTCAGACTCACTTAAGGAGTCTCCCCAGGCTACAAATACTTGCTTCATAATCTCATCAGCGGCCTTTTTCCTTCAGACACTCCATTCGGGGACCTGGTTCCTCTTTGCCGTCCTGTCATAACTGTCTTGCTTGTTTTGACTATGCGTCTTTCATGAAATTATCAGGTTTCCCACATATATGACAGCAGTAGTCATCTCCCTTGAAGTTTCTACTGGAGCCTCCTGTTCTGGGAAATCCCCCATTTCTCTTGATCATTTTGTGAAATCCCTGCGTGTGATAGGCCATTTCTGGCTCTTCATCACTTAGTCTCCTCTTACAGTTTTGAGAACTAGGCTCTTCTCCTTCTTCTCCTCATTCTTTTCTACCTTCTTCATGATCATCTTCATTTCATGAGTCTTAAGGTTCCCAATGAGCTCATCAACTGTCAATTTGCTGAGATCCTTGGCCTCAGAGATAGCATTTATCTTGCTATACCAGGAGTCAGGTAATACACCAAGCAGCTTTCTTACCATTTTGGTGGTTATGATGATTTCTATAAGAGAGTGGAGCTCATTAATCATGGAGGTAATTCTGGTGTGCATCTCATGAATGGATTCACTCTCTTTCATATTGAACATCTCATACTCCGTGGTGAGTATGTCAATCTTGGAGTTTTTTTTTACCTGAGTTGTCCCTTCATGGGCAGTTTGAAGAGCTTCCCAGATCTCTTTGGCTGATGAACAAGTTGACACTCGATTGTACTCATTCAGTCATATTCCACACATGAGAATCTTCTTGGCTTTGTAGTTTTTTTCACTCCTTTTTTTGTCAGCTTTGTTGTATTCCTTTCTCGTTTTGATAGGGGTATCTTTATCGTCTTCAATTGTGTGAACTGGAATGTAAGGACCATCGCAGATGATATCCCAAAGCTCTGAATCTTTGGCTATGATGAAGTCGTGTATTCTTGTCTTCCACCACCCATAGTATTCTCCATTAAATCTGGGTGGCCTGGACATATTTGGTGGTGCTGCCATTTTACAGATTCTTTCTAGGTGTTAACCTTTTAGAAAGCACCTGCTTTGATACCAATTGTTATAGTCTATGCGTCCACCAAATAAAGGTATAAGGGACCTGGTTGAATGCCAGTTCTCTTATGCAATGCAGTAAGTAAAGAAGGCACGATTTTACCGTGGAAAACTCCTTGCTCTAGAGATTAAAAACCATGACCTACCTCTGTAGGATTTCAACTCCACTAATCGAGAAACTTTAGGTTACAACTTTATGTCTATCGTAAGCTAGGAATTAACTCCCATAATCCCTCACCCTTATAATAACGCTTTTGCAACCTAGAAACTAACTCCCGTAGTCCCTCCACACTTGCAATGCTCCGATTGCAAGTACCTTTACTTGACTAACTCTATCCAAGGACCACTAATACACCTAGATTAGCTCTAGCCTAGTGTACCACTGAAAAGCTTGCGAAAACACACTTCCAGCAAGTACACTTTGAGACTTTTCAAAACACGTACAAACAAGTTCTTAACACATAAGAGTAGGTTTACAATTTAAGCACAAATGAACAAAGACTTACAACAACATAAAGAACTTTAGACTAAATCTGTGTCTAGATCGGGTTCTTCAATTTTGCAAGTGACTTGTTCTTGAAAGAACTTGAGAACTTGTGACGGCAAAGATTTGCTCGATTTTGATTAGGTTTTCAAGTCTACCAAATATGTTGCGATCATGTTGTATATATAGTGGGAGCATGTGGGGTGAAAAGAGACCACTCTTTAATTTTGACCTAAAGCATGGGCCAAATCACAATTGTACTTGTGGCAAAGAAGTGGCTCGGCTTCTGACAAACGTCACTACCGATAGTGCAAGGTGCATAGAGAGTGACATGCACTGTGTCTCTATCTGGTTCTGAAAAAGTTTGACAATCATCAAAACACGAATGCACTTGGAACTATCAGGACCCCTAAATCGGCATATAATGTGTTGCCAAATGAAGTCTATCACCTCACATTCCCATATCTTTTTATAGGCTCCTGCTTGAACACATTTGCAAAAAAAGTCATTAATAACTATAAGGAATTTTTACCTGGCTAGGACCCCAAGGTGGAGGTCCGACTATGTCCATCCCCCATTTCAGGAATGACCACGACGAAACAACCTGATACAAAAACTCGCCCGGCTGGTGAACCAATTGATCACGGTGCTGACACTTCTCTTATTTTTGTTCGAAGGACTTGGCGTCCTCCTTCATCTGATGCCAATAGTATCCGACTATTATCAAATTTTTAACCACTAAATCTGCCTCGAAATGGTTGCCACATATCCCTTCATTGACTTCTCTTACAATAGTCAGCGTCCTAGGGCCCAAGCATAGTGCTAAATGGCCATGATAGGATCTCATGTGTAACATTCCATCCACTATTCAATACCGGGAGACCTTGATTTTAAGTGACCGGGAAGCCTTGGAGTCGTCGAGTAACTTCCTATGCCTGAGATAATCAAGGAATTCAATCCTCCAATCCCAAACCAAACTCATTGAGTTTACTTCATCATAGCCAACTGTGTTTAAGTCCGAATGCAATAGCTGCACCACTGATACGGAACCCGGGCCTTTTGCTTATGTAGACGAACCTAAGTTAGCCAAGGCGTCTGCATGTATGTTATCTTCCTTGGGAAAATGCATTATCAAGACGTTTTCCAAGTATTTCATCATCCGCTTCTGCTTAGCTTCAAAAATCCTATGGACTTGGTTGAATACCAACAGGGAATCACTCTTTATTTCTACGCCCTCGGAACCCAGTCCCTGGACCAATTTAAGACCTGCAATCATAGTCTCATACTTGGCTTCATAGTTAGTTAATGGTACATTATGTATGGCCTGTCTCAATAATTATTTGGCTGGAGTTTGGAGGACTATGCCTAGTACAATCTCTTTAACGTTGGATGCTTTATCCGTGTACGAGGTCCAGACATCGAGATAGTCCCCAATATCAACACGGCTTACTTTTTAGCTCGGGGCACCATTTATGCACTAAAGTCAGCCACAAAATCGGCCAAAAACTGCGACTTTATTGCAGTGTGGGCTCTGTATTCAATATCAAATTCACTTACTTCCACCGCCTACTTAGCCAAGAGCCTGAAAGCTCGAGCTTGTGCAAGACCTTCCGCAGTGGGAAGATCATCAAAACGGCAATAGAGTGGAACTGGAAGTGTAACCTAAGCTTGGGAGATGCTTTCAGGAGAGCCAAGGCTAACTTTTTAAGTACGAGTACCGAGTTTCAACCCCTGAGAATGTCTTACTCATGGAATAAATAAGAAATTGCATACCTTTTTCTTAACATATCAATACTGCACTTACTGACACCTCAGATACAGCTAAGTGTACCAGAAGTTGCTCGTTGTCCTTTGATTTTGACATCAACTGAGGACTAGACAAGTACTTCTTTAGGTCTCTCAAAGCTTGTTGAAACTTTGATGTCCAGTTGAAATCATTTTTCTTTTTCAACAATGAGAATAACTTATGGCACTTCTTGGATGGCCTAGATATGAACCTACTAAGGGCCCCAGTAGTCCAGTTAACCACTGTACTGCCTTAACATTGTCTAGGTCGTCTGAAATATCCTCAATCGCCTTGATTTTGTCTGGGTTCACCTCAATTCCCCTATGGGAGACAAGGAAACCTAGGAACTTCCCAGATCCGACTCCGAACGCACACTTCTTCGGGTTGAGCTTTTATATTGTACTTTCTTAAAATGGAAAATGCTTCCTAAAAATTAATAAGGTGATCTCATGCATCAAGAATCTTAACCAACATGTCATCAATATAAACCTTCATGGTTTTGCCAATTTATTTTTCAAACATGCTATTTACTAGCCTTTGATAGGTGGCTCCGATGTTCTTAAGCTCCAATGGCCTCACATTGTAGTAATAACTGCCAAAGTTAGTGATGAATGAGGCTTTCTTTTGATCTTCCAGGTGTATCCTTATATGGTTATAGATGGAGTATGCATCAAAGAAACTCATTAACTCATGCCAGGCCGTAGCATCAATCATTTGATCAATAATTGGCAATGGAAATGAATCCTTCGGACACGACGCCTTATTCAAATCCTTAAAATCAGGATACATTCACAAATTTGTTTAGTTTCTTTGGTACTATGACTATGTTCTCTACCCAATATGGGTATTTGAATTTATGGATGGACCCAATATTAACAACCTAGTTACCTCATCTTTCACAAACCTGCTCCGGACTTTGGCAATTGGTCACTTCTTTTGCTTTACCGGAGAAAAAGCCGAGATCCAAGTTCGGGTTGTGAGTGGAAACGTTGGATGGTATACCAGTCATATCTTGATGAAACCAACTGAAGCAATCAATGTTAGCTTTAAGAAATTCAATTATTTTACTCCTGAGTTTGGTGCTTAGCCCCGTACCCGGATATACCTTTCTTTTACGGATAATCGACGAACAAAATGACCCATTCGAGCTCCTCCATTGTTGACTTAGTTGCATCTGTGTCATTCGGTAACT
This sequence comes from Lycium ferocissimum, assembly GCF_029784015.1. Lineage (NCBI taxonomy): Eukaryota > Viridiplantae > Streptophyta > Magnoliopsida > Solanales > Solanaceae > Lycium > Lycium ferocissimum. The sequence goes on from NC_081352.1 coordinate 8,705,057, forward strand.
GAAAATACCTGGGAACCTGATACCTATCCGTCAATCCATTCTCGATTTTCTCTTCCTTCGTCTACTTAACTTTCGGGTTTGAACCGAGCTCAGACACCAGTACCTATAATTATTATTTGTCTGCTTTCTTTGCTTCATCATTCACTAGAGTTACAACAAACATTCTCAGGACATGGGCTGACTGCCTCAAATTTTTTTCACGCTTTCTGGTGTGGGAAACTTCAGCAACAAATGGTATGTTGATGGTACCTCCTTCATGTCATAGATCCAAGGCCTACCAAGGATCTCATTGTATCATATGTCTCCTTCTATTACCTCAAATATGGTATGCTTGACTACTCCCTCAGCATACGTGGGCAACATGATCTCTCTCCGGGTAGTCACGCTTAGCAAAATAAACTCGGTCAGGAGCTTTGTTTTCGGGACTATGTTGTCGGCCATCTTTATTTGCTAGAGAACCCTCAATTGGATAATGTTACCCTAAATTTCTTGATCGACTAACACACGTTTAATTTTGAAATCTAAAACATTTAAAAAGTATTACCAGAGTGTCCTTATGAAGATGTTTGAGGCCGTTTGCATCTTCATTAGTGAAAGTTATCTCGTCCCTATCCAGCGATCCACTGGCTCTCTTCCCATGGGTGATTAATACCTTCATTTATTTGGTTGTTGAGAAAGTTACTCTGTTGACCTCTATCCCCCCAAACATCATATTCACGGTGTGAAATGGAGATGTTGGCTTTGCTGGTTCAGCTCTATCCTTGTTGTTGTCGTAATTACTCTTATCTCTCTCACTCAAGAATTCCCTTAGATTTCCATTTTTGAGTAACATGGCCATCTCTTCCTGGAGATTCTTGCAATACGATTTTCTCGGACCGTGCGTACTGTGGAAATCACACCACACTAGTATATATCGAATTTGGGTCTGACCGGTCGTGTCTCCTTGATATTTCTCATGGCACCACCAGTTTCACATGATTGACAAGGAAAATATACTCAAATAACTTCGGAAACTCTGTACCTTTGGAGGTGGATCTGTATGAGTCCTCCCTTTATTACCTGCAAACCTCTATCGTTCCAGCCACAATCAGCTCTTCTGTTCGAACCTGACCCCTCTAAAGATTAGTAGTCCTGACTATTGTGCCCCTGCTCCATCCAGAAACTTGGCTTTTTATATGGATAGTAGGGTTGAAATCGATTACTCAAAGGCTTCCGGTCAAGGTTGATACCTCTACTTGAGTTTTCCTAGTATCAGACCCAACCATCTGGAGGACCCACATGGTCCTCCTCTATCCATATTTTAGACTCATACTGGTTATGTACATCTACCCACATTATTGCCTGGAACTCTATCAAATTCTACTTTAGTTTTCGCGAGGCATCTGAAATTAAGAGGTTGAGACCTTTGGTGAAAGCCTCCGCCGCCCACTCATGAAGTACCCAGGACAGCACTATTCTTTCCTTTTGGAACCTGATCACAAACTCATGAAACAACTCAATATCACCTTGGGAAATCCTAAAGGTATCTGCCTTCCACGTTTGTACCTTCGGGGCTCCGACACATGCCTTAATGAAGGAATCTACAAGCATAGCAAAAGAATCAATAAAATGTTTGGGTAAAAGAGAATACCAATTTAAGTTCCCTTTTGCCAGTGTCTAACTAAACTTTTTTTTTATTAACACCGGTTCGATCTCATTTTGCCTTAAATAAATCCCCTTAGCGGCCATGGTGTAAACCGTTATGTGCCCCTGTGGATTCGTCATTCCATCATATTAGGGAATGTTAGGCATCCTAAACCTCTTTGGGATCAACTCGAAGGTTACCTCAGGCTTGTACACTAACAAATATACTTGTTAGAATCCCGACCTTAAGGACCAGTGGTGCCTCCGGGATTTTATCCATACAGTCATGAAAATCTTTTGTGTTTTATCCATCATTGCGTCAATATTTTTCATGTACTTCAAGAGTTTAGCCCTGAAATGGTCCACCAGGGTTTTCTCATTCCCTAAACCGTTAATAGAACCTTAGGCTCGATCATCCTCTGACCGTGCCTCCACCCTTGAAGTAATGTTCCTAGTTACCAAGATCATGGGTGCTCCTGAGGGTGCCCTGATTCCTCTATTGGGAGTGTTAGAAACCACCAACAATGTTCACTGAATCTCAGACATGACTCGGTCTTGCTGTTGGAGATGATCCATAATCATCCTCTGCTGCACCCTGAAGATTTGCACCGTTTCCTCTATGGGCTCGTCAATGGGAGTTGGATCTCTTGTCGTTCGTTGGGTGCGGCTGTCTCGGTGAGTAAGGGTTTCTGCTTCCCCTTTTCCCTACTTTGAGTCTCACCGGTCAAGTGCTCCTGCGTAGGTAGCTAAGGTCCAAGAGGCATGCCATGTAGATTGGCGATATTGATTTGGTCATTTTTACCATTGATTCCTATGCCTGAAATGGGATTTCAAGGTGAACTTAAACGAGTTAGCACAAAGGGAGCGGGTCACAATTGATACCACAACTGTCCTAGTCCCACGGCGGGTGCCACATTGTTTTCCCATAAAACAGTACAGTTGAATTTGTATATGTGATTTATGGGCACACATATCAATATGACCAAACTGACAAGATAATAATCATGAACTAGTAAAATACACTTAAAGAAGAAAATCAAATGATATTAAGAGTAAAGTAGCCTGGATCTTGAAGGTGTCGCCAGCTTGAGTCTCCGGGTAGGGATCTTGGCTAAGCTAGATAGACAATGTGAAGAACATATGATTTTAACGAAATGGCTAAGTGTTTACAATGCCCGTCTGATACTCAAATTCAGAATATGTTACAATGAGAATAAAGCACTCTATTTATATTTGAGCTATGGGAAGTATGATCCCAAATGATGCTATCATGACCCAACCGTCGTGATGGCACCCACACTAAACCCCCTAGTGGGAGAACCATCCCCTTAACCAAATTCTCATTCATTTAACCAATTATAAATCAATAGAAAGAGTATAACCATAAAACTGTCTAGTCATGCCATAATAAAAGAAAATGCGGAATCCTAACTATTACAACCCCAAAATCTGAAAGTCATTGTATAAGGACTCTAAAACATAAAGCTAAGAATAAATAGCTGCCTATAAATATCATAAATGTCTAGAAAGGAAATAGACAGCAATAAAGAAAGATATTCAGGCGACATGGCATGGATAAGAGCTCACCCTCTAATTTGATCGGGAAATGTCCTCTGGCTAATGTGAGGTCTGGACGAAGTCTCTGGCACAAATTTTCACTAAAAAAGGGTGCAACAAGGTAGTATCAGTACAAACACTAAGTAACGATCGATATCATAGGCCGACTAAGATTAGTATCATGCATACGTTCATAAAATCAACAGACTAGGCAGATAGGCACAACAACACAACAATCAAATAGTATCAATAAGAAATCATCTGCCAATCACAAAAATAAGGTAATACACAATGCAATGAAATGAAACCAATGATAGTATCTCAACCATACACATATTGTTAAAGGCTATGCATCCACCAAACAATGTGTGGAGGGACCTGGTTGTGTACCAGTTCCCTTATGTAGTGCAGCAAGTAAAGAAGACAAGATTTTATCGTGAAAAACTCCTTGCTCAAGGGATTAAAAATCACGACCCACACCAGTAGGATTTCAACCCCACTAACCGAGCAACTTTAGGTTACAACTTTATCGTAAGCTAGGAATTAACTCCCATAATCCCTCACCCTTACAATAACGTTTTTGCAACCTAGGAGCTAACTCCCGTAGGCCCTCCACACTTGCAATACTCCGATTGCAAGCACCTCCACTTGACTAACTCTAGCAAAGGACCACTAATACACCTACACTAATCTAGCCTAGTGTACTACTCAAAAGCTTGCAGAAACACATTTCCAGCAAGTACACTTTGAGACTTTTTAGAAACACCAACAATCAGCTTCTTAACATGGAAGAGTAGGTATGCAATTTAAGCACATAAGAACAAAAGACCAAATAATCCTAGAACTCAACACATCTTCAGTTGTAGAGAACAGGTCCTTGGATCTGCTAACGCCTTGTTCTTTTACACCCTTTGGAGAGTGGAGACTTGCACTTGAGATCTACATTTTTTGTGCAAGTTTTTATCTTCTCCTTAGAATATGTTGCTCATATAAGAGGAGAGTGACAGGACGCATCAGGACACAGTAACTCCACTATTGTACTGTTATATCGGTGTGTGTGTGTGTCTGCAACTTTACAGCTGTAACGTTGACCTTCGCACGAGCTAGGACCTGATCCCTTACCTGGTCTCTCACTGGATTCTCTCCCAAAGTCTGAAATAACTAAGCAACTGTCACGACCCAACCCCGTAGGTCATGACTAGTGTCCGAATTGGACACTTATACGTACTCCTCGATACCAGCAATCAGCATACTAAACTCGCATAAATACAAATGGTCACAATACAATCTCGCATTATCGACAAGAGAAAACATAT
>NC_081352.1:8709652-8740189 GCF_029784015.1 Lycium ferocissimum
GCTAACTAGAATTAACTCATTACTTTTACCACAACACACACACACACGGCCAAACACCATGTCACGGCTCAACTTCGACATGACTTCTTTCATGAATTTCATCCATTCTAGCATACTACAACACATATAAACCATCCATAACACATAAAAATAAGATTAAAACTCACCTTTGTTCACAACTTCACAACTTGCCTAAGGTGGTGAATAATGAAAATGAGTAGTCTATCGCTTCCAACAACAACTTCACGTTAATAAGCACCCTCCAATTAGTAGGTTTGCTTGAAGAAACAATTTTTTTGATGGCTATTTCTTGGTCTTGGCCGAAACCCTCTCTCTTTCTCTTCTCCAAGTTTATTGATTTTTCTACTAAGTGTTGAAGTGAGGAAGATGACTTATTAGTCATCTTTTAATATCCATGTATAAGGCTCCATGTGGCCTTGGCCCACACCAAGGTGGCCGGCCACATGGCCCCTTATTTTTATTTTTTTTTATTTTTTTTCATCCACTAATTACTTTCCAAAAATAGAATTTGACCCCAAATGTTTCCTTAATATTTCCATGCCAACAAAGTCATACAGTACTTGTGCTTTTAAAACAAACAAAAATCTCAACTTCGTATCCCGGAATAGTCTTGCCCCTAACTTATCGTAGTTAATCCGGATTGTCCCGTTGTTCAAAATACGGGATATAACAACAACAATATCCCCTCAGCTTCTTTGTTAGTGCATCTGGTTCTTTATACATTTTTGTCAAATCATCAAAACGAAATAAGTTACGGCATAACTATCAATTTTTACCTTTTTGATGATGACAAACTTAGTGCGAAAGTTCCTCTTGAGAGCCAGATCCCTTTAGTTCCCCCTGCGAGGCTGACTATTCATTTCCAGGTACTCACAACATGATAGCAACAAACAATTATTTTGCAAACTGGAAGACCAAGTTACCTAATCAGCACTAATCGGACTTACAGTTGTTCCCCTTAAATCTTTGCACATAATTTCATACCAATCAGACTTCCAGTTGTTCCCCCAGAATCTTTGCACATAATTTCATTTCATAGTGTAACTGACTTATCACACACTTCCCCCTTTTTGGCATCGTCAAAAAGAGAAAACGTAGTGCTGGACAGAGAAAGGAAGCCGAGCCGGAGAGCCAACACATTATAAGCATACTCAAAATCAGAAAACAAGCACATAACTAAGCATTGCATAATTTGAGTGAAATTCCAAGATCAAACTGATCATCATAGAAAAACAAAAAATTGAGTAGTCTTATCAGCATAACAGGATTCACAAAATGCAAAGAGTAACAATGTCATTCGGAAGAGAGTAATCAAGGGAAAGCTTGGAGAGAAAGAGAATGATCTAAAGGAGCAGGAACAGGCAGAGTTAAATGTATAAATTTTTCTTAAAGGCTTGGAGAATCAGATCAAGTCGGTTATTTTCAGCCCTTTGATCTTGGACAATTTTATCTCGTAGGTCCTCGTTCTATTTTTTTAGGCTGCCACTCTCAGCCTGCAGTGTTGCTATCAGCTCGTCATTTGGACTGAGTTCTCCTGCTTGCTTTACCAACTGATCTTTGAGCAAGTCATTCTTAGCTTGTAGGTGCGCAATGTATGCAGTACCTTTCTCTTGAGCTTCAATCGAACTAGAGATAGTGGAATTATTGCCCATTCCGTCCTTCTTTGGCATGCATTGACACTCCTCCAGTGTGGTCATTGTAAACATTCTCTTGCAATCTCCTTTGGTTCCCTCACTTGTTGGTGTCTTGAAGTGAATGAACACTTTTGTCAGGAAGAACCCATGCGGTAGACCATGCTTACCTTCCTTGGCATTCGCCACCTTAATCATGTGATTGATCTGTCACGACCCAACCCCGTAGGCCGTGACTAGTGCCCGAGCTGGGCACTCATACGCATCCGTCAACTATAACCATACCATAGCAAACATAATAAGAACTTAAACATACGAAAAGGCACGGCGTCGCATACATATATACAAATCGTACATAAGCCTGGGAACATTTAAAACACAAACACAACTGAACAGTGACTACCCACAACCCACACATATGTCTACAGACCTTTAAGAGTAATAACGAATCATATGACGGGACAGGGCCCCGCCGTACCCCTGAATAGACATAAACATATACGACAAAAGAGTATGTACCAAAATATGGGCTCCGGAACAAGGGAGCACTCCAAGATAGCTGGATGAGAATCCTAAGCCGGCGGATCACCAAAACGTGTATCTGTACCTGCGGGCATGAAACGCAGCCCCCGAAGAAAGGGGGTCAGTACGGAATATGTACTGAGCATGTAAAGCATGGAATACAGTAAACAGGATCATAACCGAACTGGGCATTACAGGAACAAGTATGATAACCAGAAAATCAAATGACTTGCCTTAGAGACATATATCATGCATGTCAATATCATATCATCATGTCATCATATATATATATATATATATATATATATATATATATATATATATATATCGTGATATATATATATATAAGATCATATATATATATATATATATATATATATATATATATATATATATATATATATATATATATATACGTACCCGGCCCTACTAGTGAGGGACTCGGTGAATGAGATCATCATATGCCATCCGTCCGCCATCCCCATATCATCACATCATCATATATATATATACCGTACCCGGCCCTCTAGTGAGGGACTCGGTGAATAATGCAGTGAACTGTGCACGAATACATACCCGGCCCGGGACTCGGTGAAAGACATATTGAGGCTTGCACGAGCAGAGTAGTGAGAAACCATATGCACACACATCATCATTACAGACTCAATGGATAAGTAAGTAGTCGGCGCTCGAGAGTTAAAACGGAAATCATATTAAGTTCTTTTCAAAAAAAAAAAAAAAAAAGTCGTTAGGACTATACAAAGGAAAATCTCGGGGACCACGGATATGCATCAAACCAATCCGGGCCCGCCCATGAAAGTTAAAGTCATTACACGTTATAGAATCATTTACGAGCATATCAAAGCAATCCGGTTCCGTCTATGAAAGTTACGGACATTTTTAACATAAAAATCCTTTTTGGAGCAAAACTCTTTATACCACATTTGAATTCAATCATACAAAGACATAAAGACCATAGTTCTACCACATTAAGAATGCTAACACTAAGAGGTGGATAAGGATCGTAAACATGCTCGGATCATAAGAGTAGAGTTACCCCGAGGATCGTATCATAGCTTACTTACACTAAGACATGCCAAAAGAAAGAAAGGGTAAGCTTCACATACCTCGTCCGCTTCCTAAGCTAATCCAAACTCAAGTCTCGGGCTCCCCAAGATCTACAATACGTCAATAAATACCAAACATTAGCTATAGGCACTTAGGAATTCAATCCTAAGTTAGCATTTGTCTACAGAAATTTGGGCAGCATTTCCCCTGTTTATATGCCTAGCCCGAATTCTCAATTCAATAACCAACAACACCAACAACAATACCAATAGTATTAACATCATTTCCAATACCGACGTATGCCATAAAATAGCCCGCACACTGTTTTCTAAATTTCTCAACCAACCAAATTTGCGATATAACTATTTAATAATTTTATTTCCGTAAAGGAGTCGAAATTCATATGAACAACATCAATAACAACAGCCTTCACATTTTACAAGGTAAATACATTTATTTTCATCCAAAATTCTCTTCAAATCTCCTTCCATAATTCACAACACCAACACACGAATTTATCAGACTATTCCCTCCGTGCTAATCCGTTAAAATTCTAAATAAACTCGTTAACAATGAAAAGGAACCGTATTCATACCTTAAGCATGCATCCCCCACGTTATCACTCTTCTCCTTGGTTGATTTTTAGCTCAAATTGAAGACAACGCAGCGTACAACACTTTTCTCTTCATGGGCTTCGGAATTCGGGGCTCAGATTTTGGTCAAAATTGGTTTTTCTTCTCTCCAAGGCTCTTCTCTCTCTCTTTCCAGAATTTTCTGGTGTTCTTGGTCTGAAAAATGAGAGGCAAGGGCTGAAATTTCACTTAAATAGGCATGGGTCATGGGCCTAACCCGATTGGGCCCGGTTTGGGCCTAGCCCACTGACCTTTCCGCCTTAAAACGTCCATATCTCCTTATCCCGATGTCACCTGTGGGCCCACGACCTATGGTTGGAAATCTAATTCAATTATCTACAACTTCTATCTTTGGTATTTTTCCAAATTCCAAACTTATAATACCGTTTCTGCCCCTCGAAGTTAGATCACCCGAAAACGTTACTTAAAAATATTTGCTTGGAGGACTTCCACTTTGATTTGGCTCAAGGGTCCTTCTTGAGTTATGTTTAACTTCACATATGTGATTCATATAAATTGTCGCATGTCCCAAAAAAATCTCAATGTGTGGGCCCCACCTCAGCTTGCGAATAATCCGACGTACAAAAATACGAAATATAATACTGTCAACGTGAGTTTAAATTATGAAGCAACAACATGATTGTCAATTTTTAAGCACGTTAATAAGGACCTTCCAATTGGTTGGAACTGCTAGAAGAAAATAATTTTTGTGATCACTATTCATGGTCTTCCATTTTAGCTTGCCTTGGCCGAATATGGCTCCTTTGGTTTTCTCCAAGTTTCTTGAATTTTCTAAGGGTGAGAATGATGAAGATGATTTAATTAGTCATCTTCTAATCACATATATAAAACATCCATGTGGCCCATGGCCCACACCCATGTGGCCGGCCACTTGGCCATTTTTATTTCATGAATTTTAACTTTCCAATATTCACTTTTAACCCCAAATTTTTCCTTAATATTCCATGCCAACAAAATCATAAGCAACTCATGTCTTAAAACAAAATCGTAGTTAAAAGTCTCCACTTCGCCTCCGGAATAGTCTTGTCCTTAACTTATTACAACTAGCTCGGATTATTCCAATGTACAAAATACGGAATATAACATCCTTCCCCCTTTAGAACATTCGTCCTCGAATGTTCAACTAGTCGCATAGGGTCTTATAAGGATCTTGGGGGTTTCCTTCACTACCATAACATGCCGTCTCATCTACCAGTCATATTTCTTTTTCATCTCCTCTTCAGCTTCGCAAGTCATCTCCTTCCTGTTATTATTCCGCCACGGTACCTTAACAAAAGCCACGTCCTTAGTACGCAACCTTCTCACCTTACGAACAATGTAATAGGGTTCAATATATCTCGGGTTAGACTTCTCCTTCTTGCCGAATCTCATTACACCTTCCATGGGTGGTATCTTCAAGCATACCCACTCGCCAACGGAATTCTAAGTGTCGACGCCAATTGTCGCCATATGATTTCTGTCGTCTCTGAGCTGCTAATAGCCGTCCCCTGCTTTGACTATCATCAGCTAATATAATTCTGAAAGAATTTGACGTATAAATTCACCCTCTTTTAGTAACCAGCTAGCTTGACCATCTTGCTTAAATCATCTTATAATCCTCCTTTACCTCGGCTTGTATCACTCTGTGCACATTGTCTCGTATCATACCTTTATCTTTAATTCGAACTCGCTACCGTCCCTTTGCTCGTATCTTGCCCGCAACCTTCCGGTCACACATTATGTTGCAATCTTTACAAAAATATGCGAAGGTGCTCAAATTAGCCCAAAAATACCTTAGCGTGGCTTTACTAATCCTTATGTTTTACTTTGTCTCCGCCTCTTTGCTCTTACAACCGGTACCGGAATAGATCTTTGGTTCAACCATAGCCATGTCCTGTTTGTTCTCAGTACTACTTCTATCTCGGTAGTTTAGCTCAAACCTTCTTTACATCTTTCCTTAATGCACCCGAATATATGATCACCGTATTGTTATTACTGAATCCAAACTTTTCTCATTAGATATTCGCTTGGTCTCATTCTTAACATACAAATATTCGTAGGTTGCATAACTATTCTTGTACCCTTTGTATAGAGTACACTCGTTCTCAGTCACGATCTTTCTTTCTCCTGGTTCACTCTGCCCCACATCTTCCTTCCGTCCTGACATTCGCTTGTAGCCTATCCTGTCCTACTCTTTTCCTTTCCTTTATTCACTCTCTGATGTTCCTACTTCCTACTATAGGAGGTCTTCTATTTTTCTCCCTTACTACTCATAGGTCGCAGTATCATTAGCGAACAACCTTATTGCTCCCATCTCAGCCTTTAATCCAGCACCGTAATGTTACCTTTCACAACGTCTCTGTAAGTTACTCGTTATCGTTCTCTTGTCGTATTCCCCGTTAAGTCTCCACTTCCTATTGTCATATCATTCAAGATCTCTACAATTAATTCTCAGCACTATCTCAATTACCATCCTAGCTTCTACCCCTTTTTCTAGCTTTTGGATCTTACTAACTTGTCTCGGCAAGGAATCCTACCGTAGCCCGAGTATCCGTATCCAATATTTTGTAGTGTTGATTGTCTCTATCCGGCACTTGCATTTCTCGCACCCGCTTCCCCCCCTTTAGGGGTGTACTTATGTTATTGCACGATTATATTTTGCCCTGTGTCCGCATTTCCCAATCTCAATTAGGCGGCACTTTCTTTCTTTTCCAAATATCATTGTGTTAGTACTTCCCAAGCTTAACCTGTAGCGAAAACAACATCAGCTTGCCCTGTAACATTTGTGCCATTCATTTTTCTTTTCACTTGAACTGCGTTACCCTGTCCGATTAATGCCTTCCATATACCGCTGCGTTGGTTCGCCGGAATACACATATCCGCTGATATAGACATATACGGGATATCATATGCATACCTATATAAACATAATTACTACTACCTTGCTTACAAAACATTCCCAAACGCTATTCAACCTCACCCTAATTCTACAGTTGTAACGCACCTTCTTTCTCTTCACCGATTTAGTCCGCCTCGACCTACGCGACCTCTTAAGGTTTCTGCCCACTCTATATATTCTAGTTTCCCTTAGACTACTCTAGCTTCCCATTTGGCTCTCCTGTGGGTGACTTTATAGGACTTTTAGTAAACTTCCCAGGGGGTCACCCATCCTGAAATTTCTCTCACCCCAAAGACGCTTAACCTTGGAACTCCGGCGAAATACGATACCTTAATACTAGTATGATCGCGTCCACCTCACCGCACGACCTCCATCACATAATCCGGAGTAAATTGAAGTCTTAATAGATTTCCGAGCGCTCCCATAACACAATTACTATTTTAGCCCTCTTTCAATCCTAAATATTCACTTTTCACCTGCGGATATGACTACTTTCCATCCTAGACTTCCAGATCCGCAATGGTAGTGAACACACCTTAGTCGCCGTGACTTATAAATACTTGGTTATCGGCCTTTGAATTTCTGCTTACCGCTATTAAATAACACTTATACAGCAAATACACATACATAAAAATATAAATTCCAATAAGGATTCATATACCTGTAGCCGCATCTGGTGACGCCTCCTGATCCTGTCTACTGGCCAACGCATATAAGCGGTTCGAAGGACCGCTGGAACTAGAAACTCCGCCACGACCTCTACCGCGGCCTGCTGGTGTCGGCGTACCCTGCCCCATAGGGCGCATGGCTACAGAAGAAGATGAACCAGCAACTGCCCCAGTAGGCTGAGCTGCACCACCCGGACCATCCCTATACGGACACTCCTTCATAATATGGCCTTGACGGCCACAAGAAAAACAAGCACCAGTACCGAGACGACATTCCCCAAAATGAGGCCTACCACAACGAGAACACCGAGGCAAAGGTGGCCTCGATTGACTCGCACTCCTATGCATCTGTGAACCTGAAGCCCTGGAGCTCTGACCAGCTCCTGAATACCCTGTGCTGTCAAATCTCCTACCCGGGAACCGTGGGGGTGCACTCCGTGCTGGCTGAGAAGAATACCCTGTACTGCTGAATCGCCCGCCTCGAAACTCTCCAGAATAACCAGTCGACCTAGCCCTCTTGGGCTGGCCCCTGTCGTAATCTCTGTCGGGCTGATGCCCCCTATGTCGATCCTCCATCCCCTGGGCATACGCCTGCACCCGAGCAATGTCCATACCGGGCTGGGAAGCCATTATCAGGCAACTATCAATCAGATAACGATCCAACCCCATCACATATCGATGCATCCTATCGTCCATATCAGCCACAATAGTGGGGGCGTGCCTAGCCAATGAGTCAAACTCTAGGCTATACTCCCGAACACTCCCCGCCATTCTGCCTCAAATTCAGGAATCTATCAACTCTGGCTCGCCTCATCTCCGGAGGTAGAAAGTGGCCAAGAAAGGCCTCCGTGAACTCATCCCACACCGCTGGAGGAGCATCCTCGCCCCTCGACAACTCCCACGACTCATACCAATTAGCCGCCACATCATGCAACCGATATGAAGCCAACTCGACAGACTCAGTCTCCGAAGCCTTAATTAACCGCAACGTACGCTGCATCTGCCGAATAAACTCCTGGGGATCCTCCGCGGGCTTTGACCCGAAGAACTCTGGAGGATTACAAGTCAGGAAATCACGGGCCCTCAGATTGTCATGTCTATCCGCATAATCACCCCTAATCCGTGCTCGCGAGCCCCGCCCGCCACTAATCGGTCAACAACCGGACCGCATCTCGCATGGCCCTATCCTCCGCCCCCGGCCGAGGAGCCGGAGGCTCGGCACCGGAACCCGGGAGCCCCCTCTCGGCGGCGGTGTAGCAAGCTCGCTTGTCGGGAACACAACCTCGAGCTCGGGCCGAGCACGGGCCCTAGTAACTCTCCGGGCCGGCTAGTCTCTCTCCAACCGCCGTCGACTTGCCCTTTCGGCATTTCGTCGCCTTCCTTGGAGGCATCGCTGAAAACATATCAATTCGTTAGGGAGGAGTCATCCTGATAATACAACTCTATCGCACGATCTAAGATCAGAAGGAAAGATAACATCCTAAATGTCCTGTAGCCTCCTGTTTATAGATGTGGTGCACAACACACCGATAAACAGGACTCTACTAGACACGGTCTGTAGACATTCCGAGGACGAACCGCTCTGATACCACTTCTGTCACGACCCAACCCCGTAGGCCGTGACTAGTGCCCGAGCTGGGCACTCGTACGCATCCGTCAACTATAACCATACCATAGCAAACATAATAAGAACTTAAACATACGGAAAGGCACGGCGTCGCATACATATATACAAATCGTACATAAGCCTGGGAACATTTAAAACACAAACACAACTGAACAGTGACTACCCACAACCCACACATATGTCTACAGACCTCTAAGAGTAATAACAGAATCATATGACGGGACAGGGCCCCGCCGTACCCCTGAATAGACATAAACATATACGACAAAAGAGTCTGTACCAAAATATGGGCTCCGGAACAAGGGAGCACTCCAAGATAGCTGGATGAGAATCCTAAGCCGGCGGATCACCAAAACGTGTATCTGTACCTGCGGGCATGAAACGCGACCCCGAAGAAAGGGGGTCGACGGAATATGTACCGAGCATGTAAAGCATGGAATACGATAAACAGATCATAACCGAACCGGGCATTACAGAACAAGTATGATAACCGTAAAATCAAATGACTTGCCTTAGAGACATATATCATGCATGTCATCATATATATATATATATATATATCATATCATCATATATATATATATATATATATATATATATATATATATATATATATATATATATATATATATATATATATATATATATATATATATATATATATATATATATATATATATATATACGTACCCGGCCCTCTAGTGAGGGACTCGGTGAATGAGATCATCATATGCCATCCTGGCCGCCATCCCCATATCATCACATCATCATATATATATATACCGTACCCGGTCCTGTAGTGAGGGACTCGGTGAATAATGCAATGAACTGTGCACGAATACATACCCGGCCTGGAACTCGGTGAAAGACATATTGAGGCTTGCACGAGCAGAGTAGTGAGAAACCATATGCACACACATCATCATTACAGACTCAATGGATAAGTAAGTAGTCGGCGCTCGAGAGTTAAAACGGAAATCATATTAAGTTCTTTCAAAAAAAAAAAAAAAGTCGTTAGGACTATACAAAGGAAAATCTCGGGGACCACGGATATGCATCAAACCAATCCGGGCCCGCCCATGAAAGTTAAAGTCATTACACGTTATAGAATCATTTGCGAGCATATCAAAGCAATCCGTTCCGTCTATGAAAGTTACGGACATTTTTAACATAAAAATCCTTTTTGGAGCAAAACTCTTTATACCACATTTGAATTCAATCATACAAAGACATAAAGACCATAGTTCTACCACATTAAGAATGCTAACACTAAGAGGTGGATAAGGATCGTAAACATGCTCGGATCATAAGAGTAGAGTTACCCCGAGGATCGTATCATAGCTTACTTACACTAAGACATGCCAAAAGAAAGAAAGGGTAAGCTTCACATACCTCGTCCGCTTCCTAAGCTAATCCAAACTCAAGTCTCGGGCTCCCCAAGATCTACAATACGTCAATAAATACCAAACATTAGCTATAGGCACTTAGGAATTCAATCCTAAGTTAGCATTTGTCTACAGAAATTTGGGCAACATTTCCCCTGTTTATATGCCTAGCTCGAATTCTCAATTCAGTAACCAACAACACCAACAAAAATACCAATAGTATTAACATCATTTCCAATACCGACGTATGCCATAAAATAGCCCTTTAATCGTTTTCTAAATTTCTCAACCAACCAAATTTGCGATATAACTATTTAATAATTTTATTTCCGTAAAGGAGTCGAAATTCATATGAACAACATCAATAACAAAAGCCTTCACATTTTACAAGGTAAATACATTTATTTTCATCCAAAATTCTCTTCAAATCTCCTTCCATAATTCACAACACCAACACACGAATTTATCAGACTATTCCCTCCGTGCTAATCCGTTAAAATTCTAAATAAACTCGTTAACAATGAAAAGGAACCGTATTCATACCTTAAGCATGCAGCCCCCCATGTTATCACTCTTCTCCTTGGTTGATTTTTAGCTCAAATTGAAGACAACGCAGCGTACAACACTTTTCTCTTCATGGGCTTCGGAATTCGGGGCTCAGATTTTGGTCAAAATTGGTTTTTCTTCTCTCCAAGGCTCTTCTCTCTCTCTTTCCAGAATTTTTTGGTGTTCTTGGTCTGAAAAATGAGAGGCAAGGGCTGAAATTTCACTTAAATAGGCATGGGTCATGGGCCTAACCCGATTGGGCCCGGTTTGGGCCTAGCCCACTGACCTTTCCGCCTTAAAACGTCCATATCTCCTTATCCCGATGTTACCTGTGGGCCCACGACCTATGGTTGGAAATCTAATTCAATTATCTACAACTTCTATCTTTGGTATTTTTCCAAATTCCAAACTTATAATACCGTTTACGCCCCTCGAAGTCGATCACCCGAAAACGTTACTTAAAAATATTTGCTTGGAGGACTTCCACTTTGATTTGGCTCAAGGGTCCTTCTTGAGTTATGTTTAACTTCACATATGTGATTCATATAAATTGTCGCATGTCCCAAAAAAATCTCAATGTGTGGGCCCCACCTCAGCTTGCGAATAATCCGACGTACAAAAATACGAAATATAATACTGTTAACGTGAGTTTAAATTATGAAGCAACAACATGATTGTCAATTTTTAAGCACGTTAATAAGGACCTTCCAATTGGTTGGAACTGCTAGAAGAAAATAATTTTTGTGATCACTATTCATGGTCTTCCATTTTAGCTTGCCTTGGTCGAATATGGCTCCTTTGGTTTTCTCCAAGTTTCTTGAATTTTCTAAGGGTGAGAATGATGAAGATGATTTAATTAGTCATCTTCTAATCACATATATAAAACATCCATGTGGCCCATGGCCCACACCCATGTGGCCGGCCACTTGGCCATTTTTATTTCATGAATTTTAACTTTCCAATATTCACTTTTAACCCCAATTTTTTTCCTTAATATTCCATGACAACAAAATCATAAGCAACCCATGTCTTAAAACAAAATCGTAGTTAAAAGTCTCCACTTCGCCTCTCGGAATAGTCTTGTCCTTAACTTATCATGGTTAACTCGGATTGTCCCAATGTACCAAACACGGGATATAACAGAATAAAAGTTAGATTGCAATAAAACTCTTTTACCTCTTTTTTAAAGATACTGGGGGCCTGAGAGACAAACAAATGCTCCCATTGTTGGAATTTTATGATTTCTACCAATTCCTTCATTTCTGCTCTTTCAATGATTTCAGGGCCGAAACCCTTCCAAACAGTACTTTCTGATTTCTCAGATTGTCCTTTCAGTCCCTTTTCATAACTTTGCATTGTTTTCTTTTCTTTTTCCTTTCTTGACACTGCCAAATCCTCCTTTTCATTGATGAGCTTCTTAGGGACTCCTTTTCTAGTAAGTCTCCGACTCCCTCTTCTTGAGCTATCTTCTTTTGTGGATTTTTGAACTAATTCGAGTTGAACCTTACTCTGTTGTCTTGTGACAGGTGTCCTGAAGACAATGGGTTTTGAAAGGATAGTGTTATTCTGTTTGATGGATCAAGTCCTTCTCCTAAATACAACACTTGAATTCAGCTTATCATCGGAGACATCAACTCGATTATGACCCGGAGAATCAGGTTCCTTTTCAGAGGTAAATTTTTTCAAGGGTGCACGTATAGTGACAATCCTTTCTTGGGAGGCATCTGCCAGCTCTACAATAAAGGGACCAAGTTTCTCATTTATCTCATTTTATTAAACTAGGGCTTGGTTTGGTACACCTACTGCCTTAGCTGGTTTAATGTTTTTATCAGCACATTCCTTATTACCAACCACAATTTTAACATTTTCAATCCCAACATTTGGTGCTTCTTTATCAACTATTACAGATGCATCCTCTGACATTTTATCACTACTGAAAGGAGTAGGATTACCTGATCTTAAGGAAGCCTTTTCAAGAACATCATCCTTTTCAAGCATCGGTGTATCAACAATGTTTACTGTGTCATTCGCGCTGTTCTGAACAGTCTTTTCACCACAGTCACTTTGTTCCTTACTATTTATCTCCTCAACATTTTTAGGCTCACTAGACATCTCTGTCTCATCATCTTTCCCACTCAATTCTTCTGTGAAATGAAGGAATTACGATGTAGTCATAGATTGATAGTTATTATCTGAGTCAGACCTTCTATTTGCTTTGTCATTCAGACCGGGTTCTGTGGAGAAAGACTTAGGATTCTCCAAGGTAGGATTCTGAAGGATATTTAGAGAGCTGGGAACGAATGATTTTGAAGGTGACAGGGAGAGCTTTTGGTCCGAGGAGCTTAGGATATCAGGGGACGGCTCAGATGACACTAGGTTAGTTGAAATTGGTTCTTTGGAAGGTGCGAGAATAGGATTAGTTCCCAGAGCAGTGGGTGAAGTAGATTCATTTTGAGACATTATTATTAGGAAAATAGTACAGTTCTTGCAAAGAAATGAATAAAGAGGATAAGAGTTCAGGAGAGACTGATTTTGATAGGTTCAAACCGTTTTTTCCCACAGGCTTTAGTCGATTTATGAGAGTTGAAACGTTAGGCTTTGAGAAGTTCGGAAAAAAGGTGGGTAGCAATTAATGACATGACACCTAAGGCAGTTGTTAATTATGTTAGTGTTGGAAAGACTATTAACCTCATCCATAGAGACCAGGTCTCCTGCCAAACAAAAGTTTCTGTAAGTGCTTTAAATTATGCAATGACATATATGCTTTTGCTGTCCTAGAGCTGCTATTCTGAGTACACCTGTAGCTGTAAGAGAGAGTTAGATGTCACCAAAAAAGAGGATTTATCACTTGATATTTCCTCTTGACATAGCCGATTAGAGAGAAATCAATTTATTGACCTAGATCTGGCACAACTCTGAATGACTTATTTCTCAGTGATACCCTGCTCAGTCCTTAATAACTATGTTTATGCCCTGGTCTACTGATGTTAGGATTCAAGAGGACAGGAAAGTCCAGGTTCCTTTTCTTCCTTAGCTGACTGTATCTTTCCAAATATCTTCATCCTCATGAAGTCTCTTGCCGACTTCTTCCCTCCTTTTGAGGTGCACTTTTGCTCATCGTCATCTCCATTTTCAGATCAATGATTTCTCGATTTTCTTCATGAGGTTTTCTTCTTCTTGAGTTTGGTGAGACAGCCATTCATTTGAGAGATTCTTTTTAGGTGCTAACCTTTTAGAAAGCACCTGCTCTGATACCAATTGTTAAAGGCTATGCATCTACCGAACAATGTATGGAGGGACCTGGTTGTGTACCAGTTCCCTTATTCAGTGCAGCAAGTAAGGATGATAAGATTTTACGGTGGAAAACTTCTTGCTCAAGGGATTAAAAATCATGACCCACACCAGTAGAATTCCAACTCCAGTAACCGAGCAACTTCAGGCTACAACTCTGTCGTAAGCTAGGAATTAACTCCCATAATCCCTCACCCTTACAATAACACTTTTGCAACCTAGGAACTAACTCCCGTAGTCCCTTCACACTTGCAATACTCCGATTGCAAACACCTCTACTTGACTAACTCTAGCCAAGGACCACTAATACACCTACACTAACTCTAGCCTAGTGTACCACTCAAAAGCTTGCGGAAACACACTTCCAGAAAGTACACTTTGAGACTTTTCAGAAACACCTACAATCAACTTCTTAACATAGAAGAGTAGGTATGCAATTTAAGCACATAAGAACAAAAGATCTAACAATCCTAGAACTGAACACATCTTCGGTTGTAGAGAATAGGTAGTTGGATCTGCTAATGCCTTGTTCTTTTACACCCTTTGGAGAGTGGAGACTTGCACTTGAGATCTACATTTTTTGTGCAAGATTTTGTCTTCTCCTTGGAATATGTTGCTCATGCAAGAGGAGAGTGATAGGACGCATCAGGACATAACAACTCCACTGTTGCTGTGTTGTATCGGTGTGTGTTTTTAGCAACTTTACAGTTGTAATGTTGACCTTTGCACGAACACGGACCTCATCCCTTACCTGGTCTCTCACTTGATTCTCTCCCAGAGTCTGAAATAACTAAGCAACAATATCCCCTCAGCTTCCTTGTTAGTGCATCTGGTTCTTTATACATTTTTGTCGAATCATTAGAACAAAATAAGTTATGGCATAACTATCAAAATAAGTTATAGCATAACTATCACATATGCTAAAGGCAATTTTCGTACAATAGTCATGACCTGCAGGGGACCCATCGTTTCCATGTACCACTCGCTCCGGAACTGACTTCCGATCACGAGCCCATAATTAGGACACATCTTCACCCCCTGTCAAATGTGCCTTATGTATATATTTCTGTATCTGGTCACAAGACGAATCTCAACGCACTTCCAGTTCAACACTCGGTATGAAACATGATCAACCAATAATATCAATGTCGAGGAATACATGGCACCATGCCACAAGTCACAACAATACTCAGATAATTCAACTCAACAACAACATAATGCATAAGTCATCTCAGTCAACAAGAAGAGTATATGTGTCAACTCATTCCTTCCCATATCACAACAAATACACCTCAGGTTTTAGTACATAGAGTAATGCCGACAAGCCCACATAATTAGAAATCATACCAACCTAAGTAATATCCAACCAGATGTCATGTCCGAAGACTTAATCATGCTTTTCCCGTCAATTCTACTATATATACAATCAACTAATCAAAGTCTAAATCAAGTAAACCATAACCTACCTCGGATGCAGAACTGGAACGAATACCAACTACTCCGCTGCAGCTTTTCCCTTCCGTAACGCCTCGGAACACTCAAAGTCTAGTAATGTAATGCTAAGTAAGCAACAGACCATCTAATCAAATAAGAAACAACATTTGGGAAATGATAGCCAAAATACTCCTAACCATCCAAAAGGCCCAAACTAGACTTTAAGGGTGAATTTATCCTACCCTCAGTCCAAACAATCATAATCCTCCAATTTATAGGTTTCTAATCATTTTAAACTCTTCAAATTAGAATATTGACAAAAACCCCCAAGTTGGGTGAAACCCCAAGTCTCAACATACAATCTCAAAATGATAAGGCAACTCCATCTTAGACGCTAACAACCCACTCTACTAGATTGCGTGAACAGTAATATAATTAAGGCAGAAGGGTCCGGGAACCCCCCTAACTTGTCGAATTTTATTCAGTGTACACCTAAACTTTACGTTGGCCTAATTACCCCCCTAAACTTGAAAATATGATAGGCACGGCCCCCCTGGACGCTGACAATCCATGGAGGTGGTCAACACGTGCTGCCACATGGATTTTTTTGTCCATGTGGCATTTTTTAAAAAATATATATTTTTTACTTTTTAAGTTCAACAATTATTTGAATTATCTTTTTCGGGCCAAATCTATAAAAAAAAGAACTTGAAAATATTTTGACTATAATTTGTTTATTTGCCTAAAGATAATGATATTCTAATCAAGTTATTTTTATATATTTGGCCAGGAAAAGAAGAAATACACAGTAAGAATAAATAATCATTGAATCTAAAAAAGAAATCAAATAAAATATTAACCAAATATTTTATGAATTTGACCCGAAAAAAATAATGCACAGTTGAAATAAATAGTACTTGCATGAAAAGAAAAATACACCGTCTAAACTTCATTACTTTTGCTAAACCTTATTTTTATTTGAATAAAATAAATAGAATTTCAAGTTGAAACTTTCAACTAAGTTATTTAGATTTGGATCCGAAAAAAGAAAAAAAAATACATAGCTAAAATAAATAATCATCATATCGAAAAAGAAAAAAACACAATTTGGATAAAATATGCAATGTATATTAAGAAATACAATTGGATCAAATAAAATCATTATATTGATTATGTGGCAATTAATAGTTGAAAAATACCCCATTTGGAAGCTGATTTTTCGATTTTTCACCCATCCACGCGCCTAAAAGAGAGTGTATCCACGCTCTTTGCCACATCAGCGTCTAGGGGGGTCCAGGCTATCATATTTTCAAGTTGAGGGGGGTAATTAGGCCAACGTAAAGTTTAGGTGTACACTGAACAAAAATCGACAAGTTTAGGGGGGTCCTAGACCCTTCTGCCTATTATTAATAATGTACAATTTAATCAAGTGTTTGTTGATTCTAGGTTTCTAGGATTTTCTTACACCATTAGAGAACCTAGAACTAGCATGAGAACTTAAAGAAGAAAGGGAATAAACAAAGTAAAGATTAAGACTTACCCTCAAAGATGCCTTCACTAACCAATGAAATAAATTCGCCTCTTTCTCTCTTGGAAATTGTTTTTAGAGTTATGGGACCAATGACTCGAAATTTTCAATATAAAAGTGGGTTTCTGCCTCTCGTCGACTACTGCAGAGGTCACTAGGTTAGCTGCAGAGGTCTCGCTATAGGGGCAATATCCACCGCTACAGCGAAACTTATTAATTAGCCATACTTGCCATAGCTATCAATGCCGTGTCGTAGCGATCCCGCTATGGCGGTCCACCACCTGCTAGGGTGAACTCGTTGTAGCGGTTCCATCCCACCAGGACCAGTAACCTCTGGTTTTTTGCCAAGTTTTTACCCAAAATTCCAACATCAATCCGAGGCCCTACATACACAAACCAGACATGCACATATAAGTAAAAACACGCAACAAACTCACCCGTGACCTCATAAATCCCAATAGAGGTCTAATTTACCAAGTCAATATTACACCTTGGGGGAAATTCATGTTATTCACATGATGAGTAGACTAACATGAGCCTAGAGTGTACATGAAGTCCGTACAAGTAAGAAATGGTGCTTATTATTCCTAATTAAGATTCCAAAGACATTTAAGGCAAGAGAAGAAACCTCGTCGGAGCAAGTTAAGGTAGAATCTTGTTTGGGAGAATTTCAGATCGTTTGAGTTAAGCCTTGATTAGCATCACTTTGAGGAAGATATATACAACCCCTTGGATGGTTAATGAATTTTTATATAAGTTTCAAGAAGGTTTCATAAGGATTGGAGGTCAAACGAATCAAAGAGAGCACGATTACGCGAAATCGAGAAAAATTGGGGTAGTGTGTGCCCGCATACTGTGCACCAACTCCCAAAATTGGGAGAGCTCACTACCTAGCACCTCCCCTAAGTGGTGGGGAGAGTGTGCGACTGCACACTCAGTGTGCAAGGTCGCATTCTCTCCGCCAACTTGGTCGGGGGTGAAAATGCTACCTTTTTAAATCCCAAACGACCCTAAGTTCATTTCTAACTTCTCCCACTTATTTCTCCACCTCTCTAGACACTTCCAAGGAGTTCTTGAAGGTTCCATACCACTCCACACCCTTCCATAACCATCTAAAGAGAGAATCATCATTTACACCCCAAGGTAATCCAAGAAAAGTGATTATTCTTGATTTCTTTCAAAGTTGGAATGAACTTGATCTTGAAGGGAGTTGAGCTAGGCGAGGTTCCTTGGACATAAGGTATGTTTTTCATCTTATTTATATGGTTGGATGGATGTGAAGTTTTAGTGATCCCTTAGAAAGGAAAAGAATTAAAGTGGAGAAGCCATGGATATTGTAGTGAGGAAGATGGCTATGGTGCAAACTTGAAAAAGGGATTTTTGTTAGAATTGATGTTAAATTGAATATAATTACTTGAATATGATATTATGGATGTGGATAGTGTTATTTGGGAGTTGATTTATGATATGGTGAATGTTAGTAAAATAGGGGGATGCTGCCCAAATTTCGTTAGCCCTTTAGTTGCTCTAAATTGAACTTAAGCATGTTTTCAATGACCTAACCTTAATAAAAATTCTCACTGCCAAAAGTTACAAATTTATGATTCCTAAAGCTTCTTATGATGTTAAAGATGAGGTATTTTCTAGGATGATCATGATGATGATGATTTATATTCTAGGAGGACTAGAGCTTAAAGTTCTCCATATTTCCAAGATAGTGTTGAGCTGGTCACATGGTTATCAATGTTATTCATTATTGATGACCTCACCTTATGATTATTATTCCTTCAAGGTGGGGTGTAGCTATGATAATTGTTCCATAACATGATTGGAGGTTACCGACCTTATGTCACTCCGATATATGTGTAGCTTTGATTGGGCTCTCATGCATGCTATATGTATATGAATGATTACACCGTGCCTAGTTAGCCGGGCATGACACCACTTCGGTGGGCGGCTTATGGATAATGATAACACCGTGCCTAGTTGGCTGGGCATGACGCCACTAGTGGGAAGCGTGTGATGATTACCCCGAACGCGGGAGGCCTGGACACGGGCTAATGATGATTATGTATATGTGATTATGATGTTTTATAAGTAAATGTTAGCATGCATGGTTCTTGCCTTAAGAGGCAGTTTGATATACAAGTTATCTCTTTATCTAATGTTTCGTTATTTTTTATTATGCTACTATTCATGCCTTACATACTCAGTACATTGTTCATACTGACGTCCTTTCTTTAGTGGACGCTGCGTTCATGCCCGTAGGCAGACAGAGAGAAGGTCCAGATTCCTAGGAGCTTACTCAGTAGGCTTATAGGAGCACTCCATTACTCCGGAGTTACAGCTCATTAGTATATTCTTTTGTGTACATAATGGGGCATGGCGGGGTCCTGTCCCGTCCTTATGATTTTCAGTATTCCGATGTTACGCCCCTCGTTTTCGTCGTAGTAGGACTTATGGTTTCCACCCGGGTATACCTTAAGAATGGAGACTCGTGCCCGAGTTTGGGAATATAAATTGTTTCACCCCCTGTATAAATGTATCGTCAGGAATTTCTGGTATTTTATAGAATTAAAAGTTGAACGAATCGAATCGACGCAATCTGAACTGAATCATGAAATTCTGTAGACATCAGTCAGTGTCGACGGGCCGTCGACATGTCGACGGTCCATCGCTGTGTATTGTAAATATGTTTCTATAACTAGAGATCTGTAGGCGAAAGTCGACGTAGAAAGTCGACGGACCGTCCACACGTCGACGGGTCGTCGACCCGCTCGTCGAACCGCTTCGCTGGAAGTTTCTAGTTCCAGTTATAAATAGACGACCCTTGCTCTTATTTTCAGTTTCCACCTTCTCCACAAATTCTTGAGAGCTATACAATATTACCTCCACCATATTAACATAAATTCAAGAGGAAACAATAATTAATTACCAAGAATCAAGAGGATCAAGTGCAAAAGAGGCTCACTAGGGTTTGTAGAAGTCAAGGTTTCCTTTGGAATTGAAGTTGAGGTTTTTATCAAGTGAAGTATCTTGATCCTATCAAAGGTGAGTTTACATCTACTTTATGTTATTAAAAGTATTGAGTGGTTGAATGACTTGGATTAGAGAAGAAAGTAGAGTATGAGCTCAAAATATGGAAATAATGGTATTTTGAGTAGTAAGTTAATTGAGTCATGATTCTTAGTATGAGATGAGTATAATATTGTTACAAATGATGCTAATGACATTGGGCAAGTATTATGTGAAGAGTGAATATGGTGTTGTATTGTAGTCGTGGTTATGGATGACTTTGAAAGTGAATTTGAGAAGTGAACAATGTTTAACTTGAGAAATCTATCGATTATGATATTATGGTTGTTGTTATTGCTAATTGGGAGTTGTTTATTATATGGAAAAAGTGGTCGAAACAAAGGATTGCTACCCAATTTTCATTAGCTCTTAGTCGCTTTGGATTAGAGTTAAGCATGATTCAAATGATCTAATGTAGTGCGAAATGTCTTGAGTAGAGTTCTGAGCTTGGAAGGAGAACGCTTAGTTGTTAAGGAGACATAAAGGTATGTAAGGCTAGTCTCTTTCTTCCTAAAGGCAAGACTTCTATATTGCTATTTTCTCTACATTCCATGACCTTCTTACATCTCAAAAGCTAAAAGTTCATGATCCTTAAGAGCTTCTTATGAGCTAGAGATGAGATATGTTCTCCGATAATGATGATGACATTGATGCTATTATGAGGCTAATAATTCTATCTTTAGAATTTCATTGATGTTATTTCTTGTTATTGTCTCACCTCATGATATTAGTTCCTTCAAGGTGGGGCATAGCGACGAAGCCTATTCCATAATGTAATCGGAGATTGCCGATCTTACGTCACTCCGATAGAGTTATAGCTTTTACTTGAACTCTCATGCAGTGGGTTATAAAAATTTCAGCAGAGTTTTTCCTGTACTTATACCAATCCTTCCTGCACACAGCAACCCACACAAGGCCACATACTATAGCATACAATATTAGGGCCTCACACGACCAATCATGATAACTGAAATGAAATAATACCTGGAGAAGATGATCCCTCAGACTGCACCTCCTGTACTGCTGAGAACAAATGCGGGTACTTAATCTTCATTGCCTCTTCCGCTTCCCAAGTTACCTGCTCAACATTCTTATTCCTCTATAAAACTTTAACTGAAGCTACATTCTTGGTTCGTAACTGACGAACCTGCCTGTCCAATATAGCCACTAGAACCTCTTCGTATTATAACTGCTCGGTCACCTGGATGTCATCCACTAGTACCGCTTTTGAAGGATCTACGATACATTTACGAAGCATAGATACATGAAATACTGGATGTACCGACTCTAACTCAGAAGGCAATTCTAGCTCATATGCCACCGCGCCCACAGTACGAATGATCTTATATGGCCCAATATATCGAGGGCTCAACTTACCCTTCTTTCCAAACCTCATCACTCCCTTCATAGGAGAAACTTTCAGGAACACCCAATCGCCTATCTCAAACTCTAGCTCACGTCCCCGATTATCCGTATTGGAGTTCTATTGGCTCTGAGCTGTTAGCAATCTCTCTCTAATCACTTTCACCTTATCAGCTACTTGCTGAATTAAGTCTGGGCCTACTAACTAATTCTCCCCGACATCAAACCATCCTATGGGCGATCTACACCTCCGCCCATATAAGGCCTCATACAGAGCCATCTGAATACTGGAATGGTAACTGTTGTTTTATGCAAACTCGATAAGAAGCAAATGATCATCCCAACTGCCTTGAAAGTCAAGTACACAAGCTCTAAGCATATCCTCAAGTGTATGTACGTGCGTCTTTGTCCCGTCCATCCGTCGCGGGTGAAATGCGGTGCTAAGACTCACTTGAGTCCCCGATCCTGCCGAAAAGACTTTCGAAATTTAGTTTAACCGTGTTCCCCTATCTGAAATAATGGCTGTAGGAACACCACGAAGTCGTACAATTTCCTTGAGATAAAGCTTCGCATAATCCTCGGCTGCATAAGTAGATCTGACAGGCAGGAAATAGGCTGACTTTGTGAGCCTATCAACTACAACCCATATAGAATCATACTTTCGCGGAGTACGGGGCAAACCTGTAATGAAATCCATATTAACTACCTCCCACTTCCATGACGGAATCTCCATAGCCTGCAATAGACCTCCGGGCTTCTGGTGCTCTATCTTGACCTGCTGACAATTTGGACACTAGCAACAAATTCAGTTATAGCTCTTTTCATACCATCCCACCAATAAACTTCCCTGATATCACGGTACATCTTTGTTAAGCCTGGATGAATAGAATAGCGGGAGTAATGTGCCTCCCCCATAACACCGTCGATGGAGTCCCGCAACATTAGGAACACATAACCTACCTCGATACCGAGTACTTCATCACCCGTAATCACAAAGGGTGTCTTTTCTTTTGAGGTGTTGTATCCCGGTAGTGAACTAAAACAGGATCCTCATACTGACGCTCCTTTATCTACTACTAAAGATGACACCGCTGTGTCTTAAACGGTAACTCTTGCATCACCTGAATCTATCAATCGAATTCCGAGGCTAGCTAATTGATGAACTTCACGGACCATTTCTCTTCTTTCTGGCGGCACATATGACAAGCTACCCATGGATTTACGACTAAGGGCATCGGCTACTACATTAGCTTTCCCGGGATGGTACAAAATATCCATATCATAATCCTTTAGCAACTCTAGCCATCGCCTTTGACATAAGTTTAAGTTCTTCTGCTTAAAGATGTACTGGAAACTCTTATGATCAGTATAGATATCAACGTGGACACCATATAAGTAGTGCCTCCATATCTTCAAGGCATGAATCACTGCCGCTAATTCAAGATCGTGGGTTGGATAATTCTTCTCATGCTTCTTCAACTTTCTAGAAGCATAAGCGACAACCTTACCATGTTGCATTAACATCTGTCCCTTCTGGAAGAGTCAAAACTGGTGCTGAAGTCAACTTATCTTTCAATATCTGAAAACTCTGCTCACAAGCATCTGTCCATTGAAACTTAGCTGATTTTTGAGTCATCTTAGTCAATAGGGCTGAAAGAGAGGAAAATCCTTCGACAAACCTTTTACAATAACCTGCCAAGCCCAAGAAGCTACGTATCTCTGTTGGTGCCATAGGCCTTGGCCAATTCTTCACGGCCTCAATCTTTTGGGCATCTACTCTAATGCCTTCTTCTGAAATAATGTGACCCAGAAATGACACAGAGTTCAACCAGAACTCACACTTGGAAAACTTGGCATACTCTACCTCGAAGAATTCTAAGCACCGTTCATAGATGTTCTGCATTATTATCCTCTAACGGCGAATAAACCAGAATATTATCTATTAATACAATCACGAACAAATCTAGGAAGGGTCTGAATACACGATTCATCAAATCCATGAATACGGGTGGAGCATTAGTTAGCCCGAACGACATAACACGAAACTCATAGTGGCCATATCTAGTCTGGAATTCCATCTTCGGAATGTCCTCTTCCTTCACCCTAACCTGGTGGTATCCTGACCTCAAGTCTATCTTCGAGAAGTATTTGGCACCTTGATACTGATCGAATAAATCGTCGATCCTCGGGAGAGGATACTTATTCTTTACACTCACTTTATTCAATTGCCTATAGTCAATACACATTCGCAAGGAGCCATCCTTCTTTCTTACAAATAATACTGGTGCTCCCCACGGCGATGTACTAGGCCTAATAAAGCACTTCTCGAGCAAATCCTTCTTTGCTCTTTCAATTCTTTCAACTCCGCGGTGCCATCCTATAAGGAGGAGATATATATTGGGCGAGTGTACGGCAATAGATCGATAGTAAAATCAATCTCTCTCTGCGGGGAATGCCACGGAAGCTCATGGAAACACACGGAAACTCATTAACCACGGGGAGCAGTTGAAGAGTCGGCGACTCTGCTTGCACATCTTGAGCTCGAACTAAGTGAAAAATATACCCTTTTCTGATCATCTTCTCTGCCTTACGGTAGGAAATAAACCTACCCCTATGCGAAGCAGCATTGCCCTTTCACTCTAGATGGCTCCTCGGGAACCGAAATCGAACCATCTTTGCTCTACAATCAATATTAGCATAACAAGAAGCCAACCAGTCCATCCACATAATAACATCAAAATCAATCATATCTAACTCAATCAAATCTGCGACGGTATGGCGGTCACAAACTATAACAACTACAGTCTCGATATACTCGCCTAGCTATAACCGAATCCCCAACTGGGGTAGATACCTCAAACGGTCTAATCGACTCAGGCTCTATCCCAAACTTGCCAACAACAAATGGTGTAACATATGATAAGGTGGAACCTGGATCAATCAGTGCATAAACATCATGGGAGGAAACTGATAATATACCTGTAACAACATCAGGAGACGTCTCGCGGTCTTGTCTACTAGCCAATGCATACACGCGGTATTGAGGACCGCTCGAGCTGGATGCTCACTCCTCCTCTACCTCACCCCCTGTGGCGTCGAAAAACTTGCCTGAAGGGCGCACACGGAAGAAGAACCGACCACGAGGTCACCGTGGGTTGAACCATACTGTACCAGCCCAACCCTCTCATCCCTCGGATATTGTGCATCCTTGGCACGACTTACCAAGCATAACAACCATCCATCCCCAATACATCCTGGCTGCCCGGTGTGTGGCCTACCACACCGAGCACACCGCGACAAGGGGGCCTCGTGCTCTAGGCACGACTCCGGTAGGTGCGGAAAGCACGATGCTCCTGAACTGCGGCCTACGCTCCGGAATAAGAAGACCGATCAAACCTCGGACCTGAAAATCGCGGAGATGCACTCCCTGCTGAATGGAATGGATATCGGGGATACTGCTGTCTCTGTCCTCCCCTAGACTCACCCCCAATATCTAAAGATCTGGCCCTCTTGCCATGGCCTCGGTCACGGTCACGATTTGTCCTCTTTTGATGCTTGCGATCTTCCAGATTCTGTGCATATGCATGTATACGGGAGATATCCATGCCTGGTTGTAATGCGGCAGTCGTATAAGCATCTATCAAATGTGGCCCTAGACCAGCCACAAAGCAATGAACTCTGTCCTCCATCTCAGCCGCCATGGCTGGGGCATATCTAGCCATAGAATCGAAATACACGCAATACTACGGGACACTGCTACGCTTACCGCTCAATACGTAAAAATCTGTGCGCTCGGGCTCGCGACCTCGGGAGGTAAATAATGGCGAATAAAAGCATCCGAGAACTCTCGCCAAACGGTGGAGGGGCATTCTCTCCCTTGATAACTCCCAAGTACGATGCCTTTGTCTACAATATCGTGGAGCCTATACGAAGCTAACTCCATAGACTCGACCTCATCCAGATGTATAACCCTCAAGGTCCTCTGCATACCATCAATAAAATCTTGGGGGTCCATATTTTGCTTTATCATGGAAAACTCGGGAGGACCTAACCCAAGGAAGGTCTTAACCCTCGAACTACCAGTCTCATCTGACTGGTCAACACCAACTCCCTGCCGGCGAGCACAGGCGGCTACTAATCTGGTCAATAACTGATAACATCCCGCACATCCTGGCCCGGTGCATCCGGCTGAAAGGCGGGGAGGTCTTTGGAGGCGAGGTATGCGATGTCTCAGATGGCCCCTCACTCTGAATCTCATCCTAAGCCTCGTGCCCGCCGAGTACGGCTGGCTGGCCTCGTGGCCTCGCAGCCTTCTTGCCCCACCGGGCGTATAGCTTTCTTGCGAGGCATCGCTAAAATCAGAACAATTCATCATAAGTGAACGCTTAACACATGGCTCTATCGCACAATCTAAGAGAGAAAAGAATGAAGGCTTTCATCATCCTAAATGACCTAAAAAAAGGCTTTCCTCTTAAATGTCCTGTAGCCTCCAGTTTATAAGTGTGGTGCAAAACACGCCCATAAACAAGACTCTACTAGACACGGTCTGTAGACAACCTAGGACGGAGCGCTCGATACCACTTGTCACGACCCAAACCGATGAGTCGTGATGAGTGTCGACCTCTAGCGACCAAACACCCACATACTCATATCGAATCTTCTTTTGAACATCAAGGGCCCATAAAATGACTTAAGCTGATCTCATAAATAGGCGACATCATGAACACTGAACAATCTGTATATACATAAACATGCTGAAAGAACAGTGCAAGCCAGCTAGGCTACTACATATACTGTACACAAAAGAAATAGAAGCCGACAAGGCTATATCATCTGACTAATACATACAACTGTCTACAGACCTCTACTGGAATAAAAGCTGTAGAAAGGACGGGACAGGGCCCCGTCATACCCATATGCATATACATCTCAAAAGGGTGGCATACCAAAACTGACTACAGCTCCGGATCAAATGGATCGCCGACCCTTTGCTAGATCTAGAGGTCCTAATAAGGTTTGGACCACCTCTGTCTACGTCTACACACGCGGCATGAACGCGCCCCCCCCACGGGGAGTCGGTACGGATAATGTGCGAGTATGTAAGGCATAAGAACAACATATATATATATATATAATCATGAATAAATATATATATATAAGAATCATGAATAAATAACTATTGAAATGACTATGCATGTACTTGTATGAACTAGTATATGCATGTATCGCATAAATACGTATGGCCCCGACAATGACGTGGGCGCATAATATGCATGCTCATGCCTATCAATATGGTCGTACATATATATATGTGTGCGTATATAACGCTTTGATATATGTGCGTATATAACGCGCATCTGTCTCTTTCTCATATCATATCGGCCTCTCTGCGGCCATCATCATATACATTGTTGCGGTACGTGCGAATATCATCATATCATCATCATGGTGGTAATGCGTATATAACGCACATCTCTCTTCTCATACCCCACATATATCTAATATATGCGTATATAACGCCTTACGGTCACGGGTCAATATACATAAATATATAATGAATGTAATGCATGAATAAAACTTATATACTCACATAAGAGGCGGACCCATGAACGAAGGAACACATCATAAATGGGGTACATAGACATCAAAGACTAAAGTACTCCTAATGCTTCTAAGAGTAGAGTAATATGGAAACTTGCTTACTCGTCTGTTGGCTCATATCATAAGGATCATGCCAAAAGAAAGAAAGGATAGCCTTAATATACCTTGGAGTATATCCAATCGTCCAACTTCTACCTCTTGAACTTGTAAATCTACAATTAAGATAACATAGGCCTTAATTAGACTATTTGCCTCGCTTACTAACCATCTTTAAATACATATAGAGCTTAACGAATTATGGACAACATTTCCCTTGTAAGCTCAACAACCCTTCAACTTCCCATTCAATCCAACATCAACCACAACAACAATAACAACACTTATATATAAATATATACTCAAATTTATCCCCAATCATCTCTTAAAATAGCCTCAAGTCACTACCTTACCCTTCATCAACTTACCACTTCCACAAATACCTTCTCTTTACTTAAAATCACTAAAACTCTTGATAATAAACTCAAATACAAGGGTAGAAATCATTTACATACCTTGAGGGGTCTAAGATTCTAAAAATCAACTTCAACTCCAACCCCCCGCTAATCTTCACAACTTGAAGAAACCCTAGAAACAACCTTCTTCTTGACAAGCACGGGTTCACGGGGCTCGGATCTTACCAAATCTCCACTAATAATGATGGAAAATATTGGGAGAGAAAATATTAGGGTTTCTCTGATTTGGAATGGAGGAAAATGAGAAATAAGGTCGTGAACCACATATTTATACTTGGAAGCCAAAAAGCTACAGCGGTCCGGTTCGACGAGCGGGTCGACGACCGTCGACGTGTCGACGGTCCGTCGACTTGCTCCGTCGACTCGCGCCTTTGTAGATGCAAGGCTACGGAACACGTCGACGCCTCACTGATGACGGTCCGTCGACTATGTCGACGACCCGTCGACGATAACTGGTGTCTGCAAATTTTCTCAAGTTCAGTTCAGATCGCGTCAGTTCGATTCGTTCAACTTCTAATCCTGCAAATTGCCGGGAATACCTTCTGGTACCCTTGTACACGGGGTAAGACATTTTCTACCTCCAAACTCGGGCTCGGGTCTCTATTCCAAAGGCATACCCGACTAGGAAACCATAGGTTCTACTACGAGGAAAATGAGGGGTGTAACAGTTTTTCCATTTGCTTGAAATTAAAAGGTTATTTGTTGTTATAGTGATGTTCTATGGGGTGTAAACGACATGCGTATTAACATAGTACTGAATGTATATCGAAATTTGTTGAAATTTGGCCAAAATTTTGAGGCACTATTGTTTCGAAGACAAGGTTTTTCGCTGAAGAAGACGGGTTCGCTGCAGCGAAATTTCTTCGTCGAAGCATTGGATTGAGCGCTGGCATAGATACAAGGGAGTCAGGGGTTTCGTGATAGCGGTCGCGGGCTTACCGTATCGGGCTAGCTAATGCGGTACTAATAGCGCTGCAGTGGAGGTTGTACAGAGGCAGAAACAGAATACTAATAACTTCACACCTATGTTGATTTTTATTGGTTTTCCTTTGTCTGTAAATGTCTTATTGCTGACTAAACTCGGTGTAATATTGAACTAACCTTTGTCTCTTTTCATAGATACACTATTCTACTATATTATGGCCCAGAACCAAGGAGATCCCGGTTACGAAAGGTTCCTCGCCTTGATGCAAGGCACCTTTTGGAGCGGGAAACGGGTGTTGCTGAAGAGAGGTTTCAATATGGATCGGGTGGATGAACTCACCCCAAAATTTTGCTTGCCTACAAGCTGTACAGGTGGAACAATTTGGTTGAGGATCCCGATCAATGCAATGCGACTGTGGATTTTTCCTCTACGGACCCAGAGATTCATATTCGGGGCGTCAAGGTGAAGATTGGGGCTGAGGTGATAAATGAGATTTATGAGCTGGACAACTATCCATATGATGAGATGAAAGCCAAGGATTGCGATGGCAATGGTCCCTTGTTGGTGTTTATGCCAGTGCCGAAGGAAAAAAAGGGTAAGATTACGGAGGTACACAGCTGGATGGGGATTAAGATCCATTTTTTCGCTGACGCCCGCAATGGTTGAACATTGTGTCCCGCAGAATTCTCCCTTCGAATAACACTACAGAAGTTACCTACCAATGGGCACTCGTGGTGGCTTGTGTGTTGGATGGCATGCCGGTGAACGTGGGTAGGCAAGTGATCCTGGAGTGGAGGAGTTTCGTAGCCAAAAGTGGTTCGTGTGTGATGTTCCCCTCTCTTATTACTTCATTGTTCATTCAAGCTGGGGTGCCTAAGGAGCCCACTGATAATATGGTCAATTCCGATATTGACTTCGACTCATTGAGGGTGAAGGGTTCAAAGAGCCGAGGCAAAAAAAGGAAGAGTGACTCCGATTGTTATATCCCGTATTTTGTACGTTGGAATATTCTTAAGTTGGTTGCGACGAGTTATGGACAAGGCTATTCTTTTTCCGATTTTGTTTTAATGCACAAGTTGCATATTCATCTTTTCATTGGCATGGAGTGTTAAGGGTAAATTTGGAATAAGGAAGATTTGGGGTTAAAAGTGAATTATGAAAAGTTAAGCCATTTGTGAAAATTAAGGGCTAGAAGTGAAATAAATATTTCATGAAATAGCCACAAAGGGCCAAGTGGCCGTGGGGTATGTGGGACCCACCCGTGGTTGGCCAAATTTGATTAGTTCAAGCTATGAAGGGTGCATGTGATTACTTTATATTTGTAAGGACTAGAGGTGAAAATAATAGTTCATGAGAGGGCCTAAGTAGCCATGTGAGTTAGTGTGGGCCATAGGGCCACATGTGTGAATTATATATGTAGTAAAAGATGACAATTAAGTCATCTTCATCTTTCATCCCTTAGAAACGTATAGAACCTGAGAAACCAAGGAACCATTCGGCCAAGGCAAGCAAAATGGAAGACCATGAATAGTGATCAAAAAATTATTTTCTTCTAGCTTTTCTACTAATTGGAAGGTCCTCTACAACGTGGAGTAGTTGTTGGAGCAAGAAAATCGTTCGTTGTTGTCATGAACAAGTTTAGCCGAATAGAGAAGTTGAAGGGAAAAGGTGAGGTTAATCTTCTTTATGTGTTTTATGGATGATTTGTACATGTTGTGAAATGTAGGTGTGAATGAAGTTCATGAAAATACGGTGTTGTGTTGTGTGGCCGTGTATGTGTGGTGTAGTGTAGAAGTGAAAAATTAATTTT
>NC_081352.1:8740289-8819951 GCF_029784015.1 Lycium ferocissimum
TTGAGAGCACTCCACTTTTCCGCCGGTGCCATCGATTATTCTTTTGGTACATATGTATATATATATATATATTTTGGGCACGATGGGGTCCTGTCCCGTCCATATATCTAGTACTCTAGTAGAGGCTCGTAGATACGCAGTGTGGGTAATATGGTCTCACAGTCTTTATGTATATGTAGATATATATGTATATATTATTTTGATGGCCAAAGGGGCTTATGTTTATAAAAGTAATGTGTTTCAACTGTTAATAGTTTTCAATGATTATGACTATATATTATGAATGAGAGCAGACGAGTAACAGCATGAGCGGTGTTCGGTGGTTAGTCCCGGATACCCGTCATGGCCCGTAGCCCGGGTCGTGACACCATTCTATAAGGAGGGATAGATATGGGCTTAAAATTCGGTAGCACATCGATGGCAAAATCAATCTCCCGTTGTGGTGGAAGACCTGGAAGCTCGTCTGGGAATACATCAAGAAACTCATTCACTACTAGGACAGACTGAAGAGTCGGCAACTTTGCTTCTGTATCTTGGACCCGGACTAAATGATAAATATAACCTTTAGCAATCATCTTTCTTTCCTTGAGATAGAAAATAAACCTACCTCTCGGAGGCGCTGTGTTACCCTTCCACTCTAAAACTGGTTCTCCCAAAAATTGGAAACTAACCATTTTCATTCTATAATCAACATTGGCATAACAAGAAGCCAACCAATCCATAACCATAATAACATCAAAATCTACCATATTTAGCTCAATCAAAACAACCATAGTATGACGGTCACAAACTACAACCATATAATTTCTATATACTCGCCTAGCTATCATTGGGTTACTAACAGGTGTAGATACCTCAAAAGGTTTAATCGACTCAGGTGTCACCCCAAACCGACCGGCAGCATAAGGAGTAACATATGACAAGGTAGAACCTGGATCAATCAATGCATATACAGCATGAGAGAATACTGATAATATACCTATAACCATATCAGGGGAGGACACAAGATCCTGTCATCCAGCCATTGCGTAAATACGATGTTGAGGACCACTCAAACTGGATGTTCCTAATCTACCCCTACCACGGCCTGCTGGTGTCAGTGAACTTTTCCCCGGAGGGCGTACAGATGATGAGAAACCAGCTGTTGATCCTGTAGACTGGACCATACCTCTACCACCTCTTGATAGACAGTCACGCATAATATGGCCTGGCTGACCGCAGGCATAACAAACATCTGAACCTAATCGGCACTGTCCCCAATGTAGCTTACCACACTGAGTATATCTTGGTAAAGGCGGCCTTATCTGGCTGGAATTACCCATATACTGAGAACCCGAAGCTCCGAAACTCTGACCCAGTCCAGAGTGAATAGGTCGATCAAATCTCTGGCCAAAGAAATCGTGGAGGTGCACTAGCCGTTGAATGGCCTGGGTGCCTAAAATATTGTTACCTCTGACCTCTTCTGAATTCACAAACAGGACCTGAGGATCTAGCCCTCTTACTATAACCCCTATCATGCTTATGCTCACTCCTCCACTGTTGCTGTCGCTCTTCCAAGTTCTGGGCATGGGCCTGAATGCGAGAAATATCCATACCCTCCTGAAGTGAGGCCATCAAATAATCATCAACCAAATATGGCCCCAACCCATTCATATATTCGCTGTACGCGATCTCCCATACCTGGCCAAAGAATTAAAACGATGGTTATACTCTAGGGCACTCATATTTTCTTGTCTAAGATTTAACAACCTATCAGCTCTGGCCCGTCGAACCTCTGGCGGCAAATAATGTCAGAGAAAAGCATCTATAAACTCTTACCATACCGGTGGGGGTGCGTTAGCTCCTCTAGAATACATCTTAACAGTATACCAATGAACCGCAACATCCCGTAATCTATAGGAGGACAACTCTACCAACTCAACATCCGAAGCATGTATTACCCCCATTGTTCTCAACATCCCATCTATGAAGTTCTGCGAGTCCTCATCCGATTTTGACCCAAAGAATTCTAAAGGGTTCAAACTACTGAAATCACGGGCTCTAGCGCTGACAGCTCTATCACCATGACCCGTACCTTGACGCTGGGCTTGAGCGGTGACTAACTAGGTCAGCAAATGGATGGCCTCTCTCATATCCTGACATGAGGCATCCGGTGGAGGAATTGGGAGTGTTGGAGCTGGAGTTGAGGCTCCTCCATGCTCCCCTGAAACTGGTGGAGTATGTGAGGACCGAGATGGAACCTTGTTCTGGGACTCACCCTTATCTACCTCTATAGGCGATACCCGTTCAGTCCTCATACCTGCCATTGTCGTGCCCTTCTGGGCTGTTGTAGCTTTTCTCTTCACAGGCATCACTGAAAACATAACGCACGGTTAGAAAAATGAAAATACTTATATCTTGGCTCTATCGCACGATCTATGATGAGGAAGAAAGGTCAATCATTCTAAATACCCGCAGCCTCCTATTTTATAAGTGTGGCGCACGTCACACCCATAAAAAAGACTTTACTGGACACGGCTCGTAGACACACCCTAGGACGAACTGCTCTAATACCACTTTTATCACGACCCAACCGGAGGGCCATGACGGGCACCCGGAGCTAACCTACCGAGTGTCTCTTAGCATACTTCTCATAATCATATCTAGGTGAGCCACATGGCTACTCATAACTACCACAACTAAAAAGAGACAAGTTCCATCGAACATATGCACCTCTATATAAACATCGTTAACTATGCCCATATGTACAAGCCGACAAGGCTACCAAAATGGTATACAAAAATATAAACCGATAAGGTTATGGGATATCTAGCTATGTACATTTTTCTATGAGCCTCTAAATGGAGTATGTAATATCATAAAGATGGGGCAAGACCCTGCCATGCCCAAGTATGTACACAAAAGAATAATACCAACTGAATTGCAGCTCCTGATCAAACGAAGCACTTCTATTAAGTCATTGATGAAGCAGCCTAGGGGTTTGGTCTGTCTCCCCATCTACCTGCGAGCATGAACACAGCGTCCACAAACGAAAGGACGTCAGTACGAACAATGTACTGAGTATGTAAGGCATGAATAGCAACATGATGAAAGCATGAAGCTAACATAAGAATAAGTGAACAATTTATACCTCATAATACCTCTTAAGAACACTGTCATCCATACTTAACCTTTCTCTAAAGAAAACATTTCATATATACTTATAATGATACCGTACCCGGCCATATAGGCTCGGTGAGATGCGTACCCGACCATAACAAGGCTCGGTGTTATTCGTACCAGGCCATACCAAGGCTCGGTGTTATTCGCACCCAGCTGCAGTGGTGTGCACAATAGCTATCGTACCCGGCCATATAGGCTCGGTGTCATAAAATAGTTATATATGCATATATAGCATACATGAGAATCCAAAGAAAGCATTACAACTCTATCGGAGTGACGTAAGGTCGGTGAGCCTCCGATTACCATTATGGAATCATCATTATCACTCTACCTTTCCTTAGAGGGTCAACTATCATAAAATGAGATCAACGACGATAAACAAGATCAACAATATCATGAGAACTTTGAGAGTCATGAGCTTCTAGCATTTCTAGGAAATAGGACATTATAGATATCATAGACGGATTAACAATAAGGAAATCATGCCTTTAGAAAGAAAGGGTTAGCCTTTAAGTATCCTTAATTACTTAACATTCTCCTCCCAAGCCCACAAATCTACATTCAAGAGGATTCATACTCAGGTTAAGTCTTGAAAACACTCTTAAGTTCAAACAAGTGTAATTAACGAGCTAGCGAAATTTGGGCAGCACTTCCCCTATTTTATCGACTTCTACCAAATTATAAAACAACTCCCGAACATCAATAATAACATCCATAATACCATAATCAAGAAGTTATATTCAATTTAATCTCAAATTTATCCAAAATCCCCTTTTAAGTTCACCTCATAGTCATCAACTTCACTTCAACACTTTATGACTTCTCTTCTATGGTTCTTTCCTCTCCCAAACTTGATAAACCTTTAAATCAAATTAATCATATAAATAGGATGAATAACATACCTTATAATTTAAGAAATTCACCTTACTCAACCCCTTCCAAGATCAAGTTCATCCCCACCTTGAAGGGAAACTAGAAAAATCACCTTCCATGGATTATCTTGAGGTTTTGATGTTTGATTTTCTCTCTTGATGGTATGGAAGGTTTTGGAATATTGTGGAACCTTCGAGAACTCCAAATAACCCTCTTAATATGTGGGAAAATAAGTATGGGAGATAGATATGAAAATGAGATCTTTTAGAACTTAAAAAGGTGTCAAATTCCCCCGCCCCCCTCCCCTAATTTGCGGTGGAGATGCGGCTCAGTATATTAGATATGCGGCCGCATCTCCCCTCCTATCCTTAGGGAGGAGGTTGGGAAGTGAGGGCTGAAAATTTGGTGAGTTTGCGGCCAGTTTGCTGCACAGCAAACTTAGTTTGCGACAGCAAACTGGTCCACAAACTCCGATTTTCGGTGAAAATGCATTCTTTTCGATTCGTTTGACCTCCAATCCTTATGGAACCTTCTTGGCACTTGTATAAAACTTCATTAACCATCTAATGGTACCTATATCTTCCCCTCAAGGTAATGCTAAGAAAGGTATATGTTATATCCCGTATTTGGAACGTCGGGACGATTCGGGTTAACTATGATAAGTTAAGGTCGGGGCCATTCCGGGATGTGAAGTCGAGACGTGTGACCTTCGATTTTGTTGTAAGACCTAAGTGTGTATGATTTTATTGACATGGAGCATTTAGGAAAAAAATTGGGACCAAAGAAGGAATATTTGGAAGTGGCCAATTATTGAAAGAAAGAGAGGGAGTAAAATATGGCCATGTGGCCGGCCACCTTTGAGTGGGACATGGCCACATGGTTGGCCATTATTTGTAATAAGAAGATGACTTAAGGGACCATTTCTTCATCATTTCAAGACTTAAGAAAAATCAAGAAGATTGGAGAAAACAAACCAACAACCATTCGGCCAAGAGCCTCCAAAATCAAGACCAAGATTAAGCCATCCCAAAATTATTTCTTCTAATCAAATCTACTAATTGGAGGGTTCTTGATAACGTGGAGTTGTCGTTTCAAGCGTTGGATTGTTCGTTTTCATCCTTGGCCAACTTTGGACAAGTTGAGGAGTTGTGAAGAAAGGTAAGTTCTAATCTTGTTTTATGAGTTATGGAAGGTTTATGTGTGTTGTTGTATGTTGATATAGATGAAATTCATGAGAAATGGCAACATGAAGTTGAGCCGTGTGCTATGGTGTTTGGCCGTGTGCATGTGTGTTGTGTACCTAAGTGATGAACTAAGTTTTATGTAGCATGTTTGGTTATTGTGGAGTGTTGAAATGAATGAAAATCATGAAGTATATATATATATGGGTGTGTTGGCCGAATATGGCCTTTATGTGTGTCAAGAAATGAATTAGTTTTCTTGAAATTTTGGTTGTTGTTGTTATGTGGATTCTATGTTGGAAATGAGAGTTTAATGATTCAAGTTGGTATGGTAAGTGTTACGGGCTGATTTGGAAGATTTTGTGTATTTACTGTAATTTTTATGTTTATGGAAATGGCATGGTTAGAGTGTGGATTGTTGGAGTAAATCATGATTTGAACTCGAGGAATGTGTTAGAGTTGAAGTTCTCGGGTTTGGGGACAATTTCGGGTGGATTGGAGTATTGGTCGGATTGTTGGAAATATTATGTGAATTGTTTAAAGAGTTCTTGAATATTGTTTGAATGGTTTTGGATTGGTAATTAAGTATGTGTTAGTTTGATTACATGTTGGTTTGTATGTATGTAGTCGTAGTAAGTATAATTGGAATATTGTTGGAATGTGTGGAGAAGGATTATTAATGTTCGAATGTGTTTGAATTGATTATGGATATTGTTGGAATGATTGTTGGTGTTGTTGTGTTGTTGAATTGGGCCGAGTTAGATTCTCGGGGTTGGTCTATTTTCAGGGGAGGTGCTGCCCAAATTTCTATAGAATTATGTGTTAGTTTGGAAATGAGCTCTTAACTGCTTATGGTTGACGTTGGTATTTATTAATGTTATGTAGATCTTAGAGAATTCGAGATATAAGTTTGATTTGGATTAGCGTTGTGTGCGAGCGAGGTATGTAAAGCTTAACACTTCTTTCTTTTGGCATGTCTTAGTTGTACATAGGCTACGACACGAGCCTCGAGGAAACTCTATTCTCACAATCCGAGCATGTCTATGATTCGCGTTTGTCTCTTGGTATTCGTACGTTGATGTGAGAAAAATATTGGCTTTGATGTTTTTGGAATAATTGATTTTTCTTAAATTGCATAAAAGTTTGGTTTTCAAAAGAGCCTTATTCTTATACGATGTTGAAACTACGAACGTTCATAACTTTCGACTAAGGGCTCGGATTGCCTCGATATCGTTGTGGGAGGTTGTATGACGTGTGATGAGTATGTTTTCCATAGGCGGGCCCGGCTCGGGTTGACACTCGTCCGTGGGTCCCGCGACCTTCCTTTGTACTTTTCTGATGACGTTTGAAAGAGTTTGGTATGACGATTTTCCCGATCCCCAAGTATGGTCATTTTACTTACTTTTTGAACTTATGATAACGATTTTATGCATATGGTTACCCACGACTCGCTCGTGCGTGTTGTTGGTACATCTTTCCACGGTTCCCGGCCGGTTATGTTGTCGTGCGCACTATGATATATTCCGGTGTTATGTTGTGTTACGGTTCCCGAGACCTCGCCATAGGGCCGGGTTCCGTTTATGGAGTCATGCTGTTATATGTCTTATGATGTGTTGTGATGATGTGTTACGTTCGGGGTTGTACGGAGATTTGAAACCTTCGGTGTTATCTTGTGTTATGGCGCCATCGACGGGCGGCGACCATATTTTACGTGCCCTATGCATGCTTTCTATTTTGAAAATAAACATTTGGCATTTTGGAAATGTACTTACTTTCGGTACTTCTGTTTCGAGTGTGACTCAGATTTGTTTACTGTATTTTCTGCTTTGCATACTCAGTACATATTTCGTACTGACCCCCTTTCTTCGGGGGCTGCGTTTCATGCCCGCAGGTACAGACGACCAGTTTGGTGACCCGCCAGTTTAGGACACCTATCCTGCTGTGTTGGAGTGCTCCTTTCATTTCGGAGCCTACATTTTGGTATATACTCGTTCGCTGCATTTGTATGTATTTGTTCAGGGGTACGGCGGGGCCCTGTCCCGTTATATGAGTCTGTTGGTTTGTTTAGAGGTCTGTAGACGTATATGTGGGTTATGTGCCTACTCTGTACAGGTGTGTTCGTATGTTATATGTTTGGGCGATCCTATTCGCCGTGGCAGCCTTGTCGGCTTGCATGTATATATATTTTGGGCCGTTGTGCCATTGATAGCCTCGCGGCTTCTATGTATGTGTATGGTTGTGTTTGAGACAGCGTTTGATATTCATATATGCATAAGCCAGCTGTGTGTGATTCGGGTTTGATGAGTGCGTTCGGGTGCCCAACTCGGGCACTAGTCACGGCCTACGGGGTTGGGTCGTGACAGTATAACTCAAATGATATGAAATCTTACCAGAACATGACTCGAATCCCAATTTCTTCAACGAGCTTACTTCTGCCTATTCATATGACTCCAAAACCTTAAGGTACACACTTAAATTTATCCAACACCTTACTTAACCTTATAAGGTCTTTATGTCCACTTTAAGCTTGCGTTAGTTTACTTATAATGCAAACGACGCAAAATTTCCACGGTGTAACAGACTCAATCAACGCACAACCCGCAAAGGGACATCAGACTCAAACCACTTATCAAGTATCAAGTAAGAACAAGTAAAGCAATGTAGTCAATTATAGCAAATCAACATACTCCCCAAACACTTAGCCAAGCTAATAGGGTCAACTCAGCCTACTTTCCCTTATTTATCAATGAATTATGAGGTTACTTGTAAACGCTTCATCTCTACAATCATTAGGAAATCAATTGTAACTTACCAGAATGAACCATGACTATATGTCATTTAATAGGGATCAGCTCGGCCACTGTCACAAAATATGAACGCACAAGTAAAATGCTTTCAATATTAGTATAGTATCCATACACACATGCTAAATGGTAACGTTTGCCCAAATAGCCATGACTTGCAGGCGTCCCATGGTGTCCATGTACTACTCGCTCCGGAACGGACCTCGAATCACAAGCCCATAACTAGGCCACATCCTCACCTCCTGTCAAATGTGCCTTTTCAGATTTATATTATCTTTCTCATCACAATGTATTTCTGTTCCACATTCAACTACGAATGTGAACAATCAATGCATCAATATCAAAGAACATAAGTCACCATGCCACAAGTCATAACAAGATTTAATAAATCAACCTCCTAATAATGTGAATGCTCTACGAAGATACATATAATAAAAGTACAAGTCATCACTCAACAGACATACCAAGACTCAGACTCGACTCATCAATAACACGAGTATTGAATCACCTCGAATCAACAAGAAAGTAAATATTGATGATTCCCGCATGCTCAGTACATAGAATAATGACCGCATGAATACTCAATGAGGACACTTACTATTTAGCAATATGTCGCCCCCACCCATGGTACAACAAGACTCTATTAAGGCCAACTCGGGAATCGCACACACCCCACCCTCTAATTAGATCAATAACAACCCATATTCACTGTATTGCTTCCCTTTTTGGCATATCAACTGCGCATCTTGGTTCACTTATTCACTTAATGGCACGATGCCCATAGAAATCAGCATTAATCTTAACCTAAACAATATTAAATCGAGCTCCGTGTCTGAAGACCTAATCATGTTTTTTCCCGTCAGTTCCATAGCATCTATAAAATTTACTAATCAAAGTCTAACTTATCACGAACATTCATGGAACATCCGCCACCTCATCTTTGAGCCGGAAGCCGTGACAGAGGAATATCTAGGGAAGATAACGCGAAGGATGTTTGAATGGCTATTTTTCCCTAGTCATCAAGTGTTTTACTTTGGGAATACCCTAATGACGGCTTAAAAGAGGGGTTTGTGGACAAAAGGAGATTAAATCCTGAAATAAAGTCATTAAATGCGGGTTCTAGTCTTCATACACCGCTGCAGCGGACTGCTCATCCTTTACAGCGGTCGTTCCCCCGCTGCGGTGAGGACATCCTC
Organism: Lycium ferocissimum; assembly: GCF_029784015.1. Taxonomy (NCBI): domain Eukaryota; kingdom Viridiplantae; phylum Streptophyta; class Magnoliopsida; order Solanales; family Solanaceae; genus Lycium; species Lycium ferocissimum. The sequence continues at coordinate 8,749,506 of NC_081352.1, forward strand.
CTCGGGCCCATAACTCTTTAACTTTCGTCTAATTCAATTACGATTAAACATTACACTTAAAACTCCCCCATGGACCGATCTTATGACAATACACTTGGTTTTCGTACACGGGCTACGGAAGGTCCAATAATGACCAGGCGGGTCGTTACATCAGATATCAATTAAACAATCGTTCATCCCCGAACGGCGTGAGGCAGATTGGGTTACAAGGCTATATTATACTGGACGCTATAAATTTAAGCACCTCGTACCAAATCGCAGGTTTTAGCTCCTTACTCAAGTTCTATTTCCATTGGGTATCAATACCTCGACCATACGGGACACGCGTCGTTGGAACAGCCGTACTAATGAGGGGTCGGGGCACCAGACTTTGAAAACCTTAATATGCAAAATTGAAACACTCAGGGACCTCGCACTCATACATGATTAAAATCCCTATGGCTGGAAAGGGGCGGGACCACGAGCCGTTGTCGCGACTCGGGAACTGAAAGAAATCGCTAGCCGCTGCAGTGATTGGACTCCCCGCTATAGCAGTTCCGTTGTGGTGGATCGAGGGCCGCTGTAACGGGAATACCCAGAAAGAATTAAAATAGGGGAGAGTGATATTTCACCTTCCCACTTCCATACCTCTCACTTAACCTAAAATCCTCTCCACTCCCCACGATTTTTCTCCCCTCATTCACTCCCCTAGGCTCCTAATACTCCCCCCTTCCCCTTTTAAACTGCCTACCCACTTCATTCAACTCCCACACTTCAAAATAGAAAAGAAAAAAGTAGAATTTTGGGTGAAATAGCAAGGGTCAAATCTCTAGAGCAAAAATCTTGCAAATCTTTAGCCAACTTAAGGTATGTACACTCTTCTACTATTCTCTGGGATTGTTAGATCCTTTAATTTTGAAATTTTTCATGCTTAAATTGTCAATGGTGCAAAAATGTTAGGGTTTTGAGACAAGGGTTTTTTATTCCTTAAGGAAGGGAGATTTCAAATTATGGCATGTTATCTCAACGTTCAGAAAGTCTCAGCATCACTGATTACTTAAGATCTGCTTGAAAATGGGGATAAAACCTTGCTGGTATAGTGGGTGCATTTGGTAGAAGTGTTTTTTTGATAATGCTTGAATTTTTGATCTATTTGCTGTTAAAAAGGTGTTTCACAGGGTGTAAATGACATGCATGCTAATATATTACCCGATCTATGTCTATGTAGAAATTTGGTCAAAATTTTAGGGCATCATTTTTTATGAAAAGGGGTTTTTCTCGCTGGGAAGATGGGTCCGCTACAGCGGATCCATCTTTGCTGGCACGGCCTCGCTGGAACAGTTATACGACAACTGTAGCAAAGGCTGCTCAAGAAGAATCCTGATTATCACTCTGGGTTGAGTTTTGTAGGTCTTTCTTGGGCTATACATGCCTTATAGCTAACTGAACTCGGTGTAACATCGAACTAACGTGGTTTCTTTTTATAGGTACACATTCTTACTACGTCATTGTCACGACCCAACCGGAGGTCCATGACAGGCACTCGGGCTAACCTACCGAGCATGGCATACATACATGCATCTCATATCTACACCTGAGTGGGCCATCATGCTAACTCATAAATATCATAACTGTATGGGACACAAGCCTAAAAGATAATATACTTACAGCGTCAAGCTGATCTAAGTATATATGCTGGAAAGGCTATCAAAATGATGATACAATAAAACATAGACTGAGAGGATCATGGAACACCTGACTATGCATGTCTGTCTACGAACCTCTACTGGAGTGAATAACATAATAATGGATGGGACAGGACCTCGCCATGCCCATACAAATGCATATGCAACCATGCTGACTCACAGAGCAACTCCGGAGTAATGGAGTGCCACAACACCGTCTGCTGAGTTGATATCCTACTGAGAGATCCATCAACCGGTATATCAAGACTTGGGGCATGAAACGCAGTGCCCCCAGCAAAGGGACATCAATACGAACAATGTACTGAGTATATAAAGCATGAAAAATAGCATCATAGAGACATGAGAGTAACATGAAATATGAGAGAGAAAATTGACCTGTACATCTGAGTTGTTTCTATAGACCAATGATATGCATAAATACTGTGCATCTGAACTGCCTCTGAGGCTAATGATATATGTAAATACTGTGTGTGCATGCATGAGGTCATACATATATATATATATATGCGTATATAACGCCTGTCTAGCCACTGTGGGCATCCCATCGTATCATATCACATCGGCCAACTTCATCATCATCATCGTATCATCATATGACTAGCTGATCAGGTGGTAGTGCGTATATAACGCCGTCACCTTCCCCATACCCCATACATATATATATATAATACAAAATATACGCGCATATAGCGCCTGAGGGGTCTCGGGTCTGTATATGCATATGTGTGTGTGTGTGTGTGTGTGTATATATGCGCAATGCAATGCATGAACATGATAGGAGTGCAACTGACTCTAGAGATCATACTAGATCTAAAAAGAGACTTTCTGAAGATGTCATTATGGAACATGAAACAAATGGATCATTCCTAATTCTAAGAGTAGAATCATTATGGATTAGCGTCATGTATATGTTTGGTTCACAAGGATCATGCCATAAAGAAAGAAAGGGATAGCCTTACATACCTCAAGTCATCCAAGCAATCTAACAATCGGGCTAATTACAACTAGCACGCCAATCCTATAACAAGGAATACATATGCAAGCTTAGGTGGCGCTAGTATATCACATATATCAACGATAACTTGATTCTAAAGTAAATCGGGCAGCATTTCCCCTTACTCTCCAATCACCCCAACATATAAAACAATCCCACAATAACAACAACAAGCTTACAAAAGTCCTTAAATACTTCTTTCACTGTCCATATAAAGAATATGCACCAAACAACCCAAAGTATACCAATATACAATAACAATATACACTTTCTTTCTTCCCAATCAAGGAGTATGATCTCATCAACACATCAAAAACATTAGATACTACTCATATTCATGGAAATTAACTTAACAATACATCCACAGGAATCCAGAAGACTACCGACTAGGGGGCCATGACGGGTACCCAGAGTTGACTACTGAGCACCACTCATCATGCTAATCATCATACTCATCTTGTATGCATTCATTATTCTCAACACAATTAGCCATAAGGAAACCGTTGTCACTTCCAAAACATATCTACATTCATGTGCATATGCCCCTCGAGCTATTAAAATAATATACAAATATACAATGTGATCATCATGGGACATCAACTACCCACACGTACGTATCTACGAGCCTCTACTAGAGTACTAGACATAAGGACGGGATAGGACCCCGACATGCCCAAACATATACACAAAAGAACATATCAAAATGGCACCTCCGAAGTAATGGAGTGCTCCTGTAAATCTGCTGAGTAGCTCCTAGAAATGTGGGCCACCTCCCTGTCTACCTATGGACATGAACACAGTGTCCAAAAGAAAGGACTTCAGTACGAATAAAATACTGAGTATGTAAGGTATTAATAATACTAGTATTATAAAGAAATCATGAAATACGAGGCGAAGATATAACCTGCTTAACCTTTAAAAGAAAACACATGTTATGCAGATCACATATACCATCATCGTTAACCCGTGTTCAGGTAACCATCGCACGCCGCCCACTAGTGGTGTCATGTCCAGCCCTCTAGGCACGGTGTAATCATAAGCAGCCCGCCTTAGCGGTGTCATGTCCGGCCATCTAGGCACAGTGTATTCGTATGCAGCCTGCTTCGCGGTGACATGTCCAGCCATCTAGGCGTGGTGTAATCTCGTCATCATATACTTATCACAAAGCATACATAAGGACTCAAGACAACTATAACTCTTTCGGGGTGACATAAGGTCGAGAACCCCCGATTTCATTATGGAGTAATCATAAGCATCATGTCTCACCTTGAAGGAACTAACATTATAAGGTGAGTCTAGCAACAATGAATAGTATCAAGGAATCATATGAGGATCATTAGCTTCGTAGCAATATCATATCATGAGCTTTAGAATCTTTAGACTTGGACTCGTCATCATCATTATCATATTCGTAACATATCTCTTATTTTTATCTCATGTGAAGCTCTTTATAAACATAGACTCATAGTTTCCGGAATGTAAGAAGGTCATGGAAAAACAAAGAAGTCGTGTCATAGGAATCATGCCTTAGAAGAAGAAGGGACTAGCCTCACATACCTTTTCGCCTTTCTAACTTGCCGACTATACGCTTCCTTCCAAGTTCGTAAGTCTACATTCAAAGGAATTTGTGCTAGACAATCAACAACATACTCAAGCTTAAGCTAAAGCGAACAAAAATTGGGCAGCATTTCCTTTGTTTCTACAACTTGCTCCATATGATATAACAACTCCCAAACATCAATAACAATATTCATAATATCATAACCAATAACTTGACAAGTTCGACATTATCCAATTCCCACAATTCCCTCTCAAGGTCATTCATAACCATAGCTATAATATAACATCACATTCATCCTCATATAATGTTTCTCCCATATTCTCAATATCATTTATAACATAATTATACCCGTAACGTGTCAAAAATCATGATTCATGTGAAGCTACTACTCAAAAACACTACTATTCTCATATTTGTAACTCATCTTCTACTTCCTTCCATAATCCAAGTCTTTCAACCTCTCAATATTCTAAATAACATGAAATGATCATAAAACTCACCTTTGATTGCATAGAAATAAGTTTTGAATGGAAATGCTTCACTTGAAGAAAAACCCTAGCTTCAATCCAAAGAGATTTCTTGACTCCAAGCAACCCTAGAGAGTCCCTTACACTTGATTTCCTTGGATTAATGATGTTGATCTTTGATTTGCCTTGGATATGTGTTGGTATGGTGTGGATAAAGTTCTAGAGGTTTTGAGAGTGTGGAGAGAAAATGGGAAATGAAAGAAATGAACTTGGGGCCTCCTTATATAAAATTTAAAATCTGTCCCGACGGTATTATACGGACACATATACGGTCCGTATAACTTATACGGTCCGTATATGTGACCGTATAATGCTTCCAGTGGAGACCCCTTCTCTGGATAGGTTATACGGACCGTATAAATTATACGGGCCGTATAAGTTGGCCGTATAACTCCCAGTTTTCCGAAGTTGCTCTCGTCATTTCGTTTGATCTCCAATCCTTATGGAACCTTCTTAACACTTATTCAACACTTCATTAACAATCTAAGGGGCGTTATAACTCTTCTTTAAGACATCATTTAGTCAACATTAACTCGGTACTTTGCAAATCCTTTCCGAAACACAACGTATACTTCGCCTTTCTTAACGAACTTTCTTCTCTTGCTTCAAACGTCTTTGGAATCTTAATTAGAACCGTTAAGTACTGCTTCTTACTTGTAGAAACATCATATAATTCTTACTCTGCGTTAGTCTATTCACTGTACAACGACATGAAATTTTCTGAGGTGTAACAATAGGCATGCAACACAGTTTGTATTAAGGTATTTGGCAACACAAATGGAGTTTAGCAGGCAAGATACTAGCTAAACATGGTTTAAAGTTACTGATATTATATCCTTAACACAATAAAGGATGGATTCATCAAGTAAATTGCAGGAAGACAAAACTACACAGGATTCCAGTTATGAGTATACTAAACAAGAACCAAAATAGGCATAACATCAACTAAAATACCTACTCACATGCTGAATCTTGACTAGGCTAGCCTTAAACTAACAATACCACATGAAAACGGGACTGGAATATTCTTTAAACATGTTTAGACTTATCAAATAAGAACACATAACCTAAACAAGACTAAAATTTAACATATGCATACTTAATTTGATTAACAGTACCATCATTAAGCTAATCAGCTTGCATAATCAAGTCTAAAAATATAGGCTAATTAGCAAGACTACACAACCACATAAACTAATATATACTAAGAAGATTTTACAATTAACAGCATTTAGCTAACAACATGATTATAAACTAGTATACGCTAAATCACACATTTAAACAGAGCAAAACAAGAAACATACTAATCACATAATCAATTTAAACTAAACATAAAAACTAACCTTAAAACAGTATAAAAAAAACTAACAAAATTCAAAAAGGGAAAGAAGGTTACCTCTTGTATGCGTAGCCTTGGAAGAGATTGGACTCGAAGCTTCAATCCTCCACTCCAAACACTCAACCACACACAGAAAACAAGAAAAATCAAAGTTTAAAATTTTCAACTAAATCAAAAAAGTAAAGGTCTTAAGCAAAAAATACTAGAAACCTAGGTATTTCGATTTTTTTAAGTGTATGCAAGTGATATTCTCAGTTGCAAAATGTGAAACATTGCAAATTGGGGGTTCTATTTATAGAACCCCAAAAATCCTCAAACCCTAGTTGGAATCGATGTGGGACAATGCTATTTTTGGGTCGAGTCTTGGTCCTTCTGGGCCAGGCTCGGCCGGTTAAAAAGAGAAAAGAAAGGGGGGCTACTATATATATATATGTGTGTGTGTGTGTGTCTGTAAGAACGACACCCATTTCAATAAATGGCCATAATTAAGAAAGTCAATTAATTTAAACCCTTCAATTATGGTCAAACATGACTAATTAACCAATTAAACAATTAATAATTATGATTAATTAAGCAAATGGACTTAAGTTGCAAACATAGCTTAATTGATTTTAAACCATGAAATTGGTCGTTCCAATTATGGCCACTTTGGCCCAATCAAAACAATTAAAACTAAATTGCAACAATGGCCTCAATTGATCTAAACCAATGAATTTGATTGTTTCAATTATGGCCATATATAAATTAATCAACCAATTAAAGGCTAACTTTGTAAAAATGACTCCAATTGGTTTAAACCATGGAAATTGGCTATTTCAACTAAGGCCAGAATTAGCCAACAATTGATTATTTCAATTGTAGCCACTATTAGCCACATAATAAATAAATTTATGGAATTAACCACAATTACACATTTAATTAATCATGGTTAACTCTAATAAATTGTACCAATTCACATTAAATATTCAAAATTAAGAGTTGAGAGGTAAAATGATTAATTCATTTAATTAATCAGATTTCTTGAATTGAACGGAGTGAAATGTTTGCTAATTGATTTTTTGATAATTTTAACCATTAAATAAATAATTGTTTTAAATTATCTTTTGATTGAAACTTAGAAAAATGTTCCATATTAATTATAAAATATGCAAGTTGATTTCTAAATGATTTATAATATTATAGAAATCACTTTGCTAAACAAAATGGCTAAAATATTGTCTAAATAATTTATAAAATCATTTTGATTTGCAAAAAAATACATGTTTCACTCTGTTTGACATCAAGGGTTCTGGGTAATTAAAACAAATTATGGAAGGTCAAAAATTAGGTATCAACACCAGTTATGAACTCGGATTGTTCCATTCTATAGATTTTTTACATGTTTTCATGTCTCGGGAATTATATACATATTTATACAGATTTTAATGGAAAACTATTTACAAATCATGTTTATGAAATTTATGAGCTTTTAAAAGCCAACCATGTACATGTTCAGGATTTTTGGGAGTAGCATAGGTTTATCGAGAAGGTTCAGACACCTGAAACTACGTATGGGTAAGGATCACTACATCCAGTTAGGACGATACCTTCAACCTATTGATTAGATCCTTTCACGTCAATTGTGTCTCAAACCCTTGCAAGGTATGAGATCAGTTTTCTGGCCGGGCCAGAGACCAAACTCTACGTACCCACGTGGTGATTCCGGTATATACTGAAATGGCTTAGAGTCGCCAAAAGTCCTATTCGGATGTGCTGCGTAGAGACTTCGAGTTTCAAGTTGATGATTCGGTATTTTCGGAAGTTTCAGCTATAAAGGTGTTATGAGTTATGAGAAGAAAGAAAAACTTAGTCCCAGATATATTGGGCCATACGGAATTCCATGAAGGATTGGTCAAGTAGCCAGTGAGCTCAAGTTTCCATAGGATTTGGCTTCCGTGCACCTAGTGTTTCATGTGTCCATGCTAAAGAAGTGTGTGGTAGACCTATCATTGGTTGTTCCTATTGAAAAAATCATAGTTAAAGATGCCCTAGCTTATGAGGAGATTCCTGTGGCTATTCTTGATTGTCAAGTTTGCAAGTTGAGGACTAAGGAAGTCGCTTCAATGAAAGTGCTATAAAGGATCACAATGTGGAAGAGGATACATGGGAAGACGCAGAGGACATTAAGTCCAAATATCCGCACTTATTAATGGACAAGCAGAAAATGTCTTAGGTAACTACCTCATGTATTCAAATCTCATGTCAGACTAGTGTTCAAATATTATCTCTGCTCAGCATTCAGATCTCCTATTGTAACATTCGTCTCTTCGGCTTTCAGATCTCATATTATGATATCCATGTTTCACATAATCAGATCTCATGTCAGTTCAGTACGCATGTATTCATGTCAGTTCAGTACTCAGACGTTCATGACAGTCTAATCCTTAGATATTCATGTCAGTTCAGTGCTTAAATATTCATGTCAGTTAAGTGCTCAGATACTCATATCAGTTCAATACTCAGATATTTATGTCAGTTCAGTACTCAAATATTTGTGTTAGTTCGGTATTTTTCTTAAAGTATCTTATTTAGGCCACCAAAATTGGTGGATAAGTAAATTTAGAATCATTCATTATATATGTTTTACACGACTAAATCTCCAGCCGGAGCATTTTTAGCCTCTTAGGTCAAGGGATTAGTCAAGTGAGTTACTAATCATTGAAAGACCTAGAAAGGGAGAATGAGAGTAAATCAATAGAATCCATGTATCCATGTCAGTTTTGTCTCACCCCGACAAGGCGTATGACGGGCTCCGACCCATAGGCCGGGAACCACTTGACTTAACAGTTTCTTTGAACATTATAGACCGTAACTCAGAGAATACCTATACGCAGAAAAGGCCCAACATAGAAATATCCGATAATCCAACACATATATACATATGCGAACCGACAATGTAGCTACAATATCCCGAGTATCATAAAGCTGGCAAGGCTAACAGGAAAGTATCACAGACCAAAACAAGGCCAACATGACCATACACAATATTTACATACCCCACTATGTCTATGAGCCTCTAAGAGTGTACATATGAACATATATTACACTAGCAGAAAAGTACCAAAGATAGCAAGTCCGGAGTAGTGGCACTTGCTGACACCGCTGAAGCTAGAAGACCTACTGCGGTTGCTCTCCAATAACTTTGTCGAGCACGCAAGACGAAATGCGATCCCGTGCAATGGGACGTCGGCACGGTAAAAGTACTGAGTATGTAAGGTTGGAATCAATAACATGAGTAAGACAGAATTATAAGGAGGATAGAAGTAACCTGAGCCACCTGAGAACTTACAATAGACAATGCATTAGTTTAGAAATCATATGCAAGTACATACATACATACATACATACATATATATATATATATATATATATATATATATATATATATATATATATATATATATATATATATATATATATATATATATATATAGTATCATCATGATAACGTACCTGGCCTTTTCAGGACTTCGTGTGTAACGTACCTAGCCCTTTCGAGACTCGATGTATAACGTACCCGGCCCTTTCGGGACTCGGTGTGTAACGTACCCGGTCCTTTCGGGACTCGGTGTGTAATACCAACTGATCAGTGATTGCACAATAGGTGGCGTACCCGACCGACTATAGTGCGGCTCGGTGTAGTAAAATAGTGCATATATATATATATATATATATATATATATATATATATATATATATAATGCATGAAGAGCCAATGAACCAACATCGGGCCTTTCGGAGTGACCTAAGGTCGTAACCTCCGAATGAATTATGAAATTCGTATCGAATCCAAGGAAATAACTTAATGATAATAAACATGATAATATTTCAAGAATCAATCAAATAATTAAGGCATTAAAACTTGAAATACAAAGCATAGGAGTGGAGTGAATTTTTTATGAAGAACTCATGTTCATGTTCTAATTGGATTCGTGCCAAAGAAAGAGAGAAAATGAACACCTTACATACCTTATTTGTCAAGCCACCACTTAAAGGATCCTTTACTCCGATGCTCGCCCTTCACCCAAACCTATATAGCGAGAAATACATCTTTAATCATACTTTCATCATATTTCCCATCAACTTATATGTACTAGTTATCAAAGACTAATTTGGGTTACGAAAATTTGAGCAGCATCTCCCATATATTATCCACTTGCTCCAAACACCAAAACAACTCCCAACAATACCAACAACATCAACAACAATATCATCAAGATCCTACATGACAAATATGTACAATTCCATCCAAAACTTTCTTCAAACCTCAATCCATAAGCCAACAACACCAACACAACAAACTATAACTTTTATTCTCGTAAATATTCCTAAATCAATGTTAATAAAGAGAGATTCATAACTTATCCTTAATAGAATATCAATATCTTCAATATTTACTTTGAATCCAAGCCAACTCTAACGCAAGACAATAGTATAATCGCAACTACACGTTGCCCGGACCTCGATTAATACTTTGTCACTTGAAATCTCTTAAAATCCTCACTTTTATGTTGTATGTATACCCTCATATGTTGCTGAGATTTTAGGGGAAATATTATGGAGAAAAATGAGGGTTTTAACCCTTATATAGTGTGTTAAAGTAGGTGGAAACCGACTTAAATTTTCCCTTCGCGTTCACGGCCTTGGGTCGCGTTCGCGAAGGGTTACTCTTCGCATTCGCGCAGGGAAATTTTTCTGCTCTGGCGACCTAACTTGTAACGTCCATAACTCCTACTCCGATGTCCTATCGATAAACGGTTTGTTGCGTTGGAATCTAGACTTCATGAATTTTAATTTAGGATTTTGCTTTGCTTCAAAACTCCTCATATACTAAAAGATATCCTTTCCTCAAGTAGGGCCAAAATTGCCCCTCAAACTTTCTCTAAAATCCAACAAACTCAATTTCCTTGGTTCATTTGCCCTCCAATCCTTCTGTAACTTATTATATGAACTTAATCCCTCATAAATATAAGATGAGTGCATCTAATCTCATATATCCTTGGAGGTAACTCTAATGTCTATACTTAAAGCCGTCGATACCTATGAATTTCAACATTCAACTACAGGGTGTAACAAGTTTAGTATTCATGTATCCATTTAAGTTCAGTATTCATGTATTCAATTATACGTTTCATGTTATGCGTATTATGATTCCCTGTGAGGCTTATGTTTATGCTCTGTTAGCTGGCAGCTGTTTGAGAAATATTGGGATAGTCCTACTTATAAAGAAAACTCTACCAAAATTCCTATAGAATTACAAAGTTAGTCATATTTCTAGCCATGACTATCATTCGAGAACGAATGATCCCAAGGGGGAGATATTGTAACACCCCATACCTACAGGCTAAGGTTGACCCGTAAGATGGGGATGTAATGGTAACCAAGATGTGAAGTGTGGGAAGTGTTCTGAAACTTATAAAAGGTATAAGAAGAGTCTTTGGGCAAGTTAAAGTTGGAAGCTACTCTACAGAGCATGTTTTCAAGTGAGTTTGTGCCAAGACTCACTTAAAGTGAGTATACGGAAAACTTTATAAGTAATCTTCCTTTGAAATACCATTCCATCCATATAAGGTGCAGCTCAAACAGATCTCTGTACAAAAATTTATTCCCGTTTTACTGAAGCTTGTTCGGCCAGTCCCAAAACGAGCTGGGAGCTCACCGTAGAGCTCGCCGTGGAGCTCACTCAGTGAGCCCCAAAATGAGACAATGAGTTTCACTTAGTGAAGCCCAGATCGACACCATGTCTCGCTATAAAGCTCGCTCAGTAAGCCACCCCGTCCCAGACCCAGTCCTATAAATTTAACTCGAAAATTCACTCTCCAGTCATTCCACCTTCGTAGAAAATCCCTTGAAGAATGATTTCCTCTTCGCTCAACCTCCCAGATCAAGATAAGATAATCTCTACAATTCCTAACCAGTTCTAGCACTAAACACATAATTCTTAACACGATTATTAAATAAAAACATAGGATTTCCAAGTTAATCCTTCTCAAGCGATTCAAAGCTAGGGTTTTGGTATTCTTCGTCAAAGAAGCAAGCTAGTTCATTGAATTGGAGAGTTTATAGGTATGTAGGGCTTCTATCTACGTGCAAAAATATTTTTGTTCTTCCTCACGCCATGTTAATTCATGAAACCCTATTTCTCCTCGGAGTTAGAGAGCTATGTTACAATTCATGATAAACCTCAGATGCAAGTTGGTTAATTATAGATGAGTATTGTTAAACTCAATCATGTTTCAAATTATTATATTCATGTATGTCATTACTATTATCATTGAACCTATCTGTAATCCATGTATGCTCGTGTCATCTTTTCTATGAGCTCTCAAATACCAGTTATTAACTCATATTGGTCCATTCTACGGATTTTTTCTTACATGTTTTCATATCTGAGGAACTACATACTTATATTTATACAAATTTTCATGTAAAACTATTTACAAATCATGTTTATGAAATTTATGAGCTTTTAAGCCAACCATGTATATGCTCAGTATTTTTGGGAGTAGCATAGGTTTACCGAGAAGGTTCAAACACCTAAAAATACGTATGCCAACGTAGGGTAAGGATCGCTCCACCCAGTTAGGACGATACCTTCAATTTATTGATTGGATCCTTTCATGTCAGTTTGTGTCTCATACCTTTACAAGAGATGAGATCGCTTTACTGGCCAGGCCAAAGACCAGACCCTGCGTACCCACGTGGTGATTCCAGTTTGTAGATTATACTACGGCTCTCCCACTAAAAATATTTTACTCGCCATTTACAGCTTGATCATGCAGATCGTGGTCATTTTTAGATTTCAGTTATAGTTACAAATTTACAGTATTCAGTTACAGTTTACAACTTACAGTACACATTCAATTTACAGTTACATCTTCAGTTTACAGTTACTAGTTTGGTTTTAGATTATTTCATGTATCCATGTTATTGATTTGGGTTGCCTATTCCTCGAGCACCCCACTTATAGTTTTTTTTTCAGTTGCTTTACATACAAGTACAATTCTAGTGTACTTACTTCCCTATTGTTGGGTGCCTGCATTTCACTATGCAGGTACTAATTCTCAGGACGATGGATTTTCTCGTTAGGTCTTCATCATATTAGCTGATTGGTGAGCCACATTTACTTCAAGGCGTTGTCTTTACTTTTCAGTAGTCATGTCATGTTAGAAAGTCGGGTATGCTGGGGCCTTGTCCCAACAACGGTTCAAAAGATTTCAGACCCATGCAAAAGGTTTCATAAACTAGTCTATATGTCATGTTTAGTATTCAGTTTTGTTTAGACTTTTTGGCTACACAACTATGTTTTCGAACTATTTTCTGCACTTATGTTTAAAATAGTATTTTCAGTATTATTATGATGACTCATGATTTATCCATACTATTCATGTTTCAAATTATATTTTGTATATGTTGATTCAGTCAGCCATGTGGTTCGCTCAGTCACATGAAGTCAGGCATCGAGTGTCTTGTTATGCCTAGACCCAGGTTCGAGGCATGACAAACCTGGAAAGGTAGCGAATAGATTATTTGAAGGTTTTGTGAGAGGTACTATGAAACAGGTTTATGTTCCTCATTAGACGGGAGGGTTCATTCAACGCATTTCCAGAGTGGATAATTTGGCTCTAGCCACACCTCCGTCCGAGACTTGATGAGTGTGTCATTGCTTATAAGACAGTAGAAACCTTGTTGGCATGAAAACCCGTCCTGGATTATGTGATTCCAAATTTTAGAACCGTGATTGGAGTTGGAGGAACGGTGAAGAAAATAGTTCGACAGAAGTGTCAGAGCCAAGAAAGAGAAGGGGTTCTCAGAAAACGTCAGGCTTGACAGGGCGAGTCAATCTTGATTTTTTAAATGAAGCTTTTGAATACCTAAACCCTCGAAGACTTAGGGGTTGTTACTCCTGATATTGCAAAAAATGTAGTTTTCATTTAACTGGGATTACACCCCAAAAAAAAAAATTACATTGGTAACTTTTCAAGATTTGTGAGAATTTTGACAGGAAGTTGCCTGAATTGCATGATATTATTGGAACACTATTGAGCTTAGAGTGAATGAGTGTAGCACGGCCAGCCATATCAAGAAAATTTTTTTCCATCCGGTGAGCCTATTTATAATGTTGTAAAGAAGGAATTGGTAGTCGTTTTGACAAGGACGACTTAGAAAAAGTGGGAAGCCAACATGCTTCCAAAATTTTGTGCTTTCTTGCATATTAAAGGATGTCAGGAGGAAGAAGAGTGGAACTTTTGGAAAAGAATATCTTGGATTTTTTCAAAATTGATCTGCTAGGCACTAGCTTTGGTAAAAAGATCGAGGGTATCAATGATTGTATGACATCCAATGTGTTATATCTCGCATTTTGTACGTCGGAATATTTTAAGTTAGCTGCGACAAGTTGAAGACAAGGCTATTTTTCCGACTTTGTTTTAAGACATAAGTTGCCTACGATTTATTTGCATGGATTATTATGGAAAATTTGGGGCCAAAAGTTAAATATGGAAAGTTGGCTATTTCATGAAAATGAAGGCATGTGGGCCATGGCCACATGGAAGCTTAGTACATGTTATTTAAAAGATGACAAATTCATCATTTTTCATCCTTTGTGACCTAGGAAAATTCTAGAGATTTGGAGAAAAGAAAAAGAAAAAAAAAAAGAGAAAGACATGGAGCATGTGCATGGTCATGTGCACATTATTATAGATATATAAATATATGGACAAGAGATGATTATTCATCTTTTATTTCAATTCTAGAAACTTAAGGAGAAAAGAAGAGAAAAAAAAGAAGGGGAGAACGGACAAGAAGGGGCTGGCCGAACCAGCCCCATGAAAAATTTTCCAAGAAAAATTTGTTTCTTCTAGCTTTCATATCAATTGGAAGGTCCTCGTCGACGTGGAGTAGTTTTTGGAACAAGAAAGCCGCTTGTTGTCGCGATTTGCCAACTCTAGCCGAAGGAGAAATAAGTGGAAGGTAAGATTTAATTCTCTCTACATGTCTTGTAGGTGGTTGTTCATGGTTTATGTGTGTTGGGAAGTGTAGAAATGCATGGAATTTATGGAAATATAGTGTTGTGTGTGCGGCCGTGTAAGTGCCATATAGTGTAGGAATAATGATTTAATTGTATTTAGCATGTTTTGAGTGTTGTTGTAATGTATAGAAATGGATGAAAATCATGGAATGTGTGTGTTGTGGTGTTGGCCGAAAATGGGCTGTTTTGGATGTTGGGGAATGAACTAATTTTATGTGGTAGTTTGGTTGTCGTCGATGTGAATTCTATGATGTGAAATGAAGTTTTAATGATTCAAGTTAAGATTTTAATTGTGTGGGCTGAATTGGAAGGTAATGTGGTTCTAGTATGCTTTCTTGAATTTATGAGAATGAAGTTATAAACGCATGTAATGTTGCCATAATTTATGAATGTAGAAGTAAGAAAGGTGTTGGCAATGTTCTTGGTGAGTTGGAATGGTTTCGGGTGGAGTGGCCATTAGTTGGGTTGTTTTGAATATTGTATGGATTACTTAGAATGTTCTTAAACCTTGTTTGAAGGGTTGCGGATTGGTAATCGAATATGTGAGCGTTGATATTGAATTGATCGTATGAAGTTTATTTGAATATAATTGAAATGTTGTCGAATTGTGTGGAAAGGAATTATTAACGTTAGAATGCATTTTGAATCACTTATGAACATTGTTAGTATGGTTGTTGGCTTGGTTGTTGTTGATTTGGCCGAGTTGAATTCTCGGGGATGTCCAATTTATAGGGGAAGTGCTGCCGAAATTTCGGTAGAAAAAGTAATGGTTTGGAATTGGATTCTTAGATGTTTATGGCTAATGTTCGACGCCTATTGATGTTATTGTAGATCGTGAGAAGTCGAGACGTAAGTTCGGAGTAGCTTAGGAAGCGGCTAAGGTATGTGAAGCTCACCTTTCTTTTGTTGGCATGTCTTAGTTAAAAATAAGCTATGACACGATTTTCGAGGTAATTCTACTCCGGTGATCCGAGCATGTTTATGATCCATATTTGTTTCTTGATATTCATACTCTTGATGTAGTCAAATTATGGCCTTTATGTTTTTCGCATAAATGGATTTCAAAGATTGCATAAAAATTTGTTTCCAAAAAGATTTCGTTTCCTAAACGAGTCCGAAACTACGAACGTGTGTAACTTCTACATAAGGGCTCGGATTGCTTCAATTTGTTCGTAGAAAGTTCTAAAGTGAATAAAGTTTGTAACTTTCCGAGGCGAGCTCGGATTGATTTGACGTATGACTATGGTCCCTATGGATCGACTATGACTATGACCCTTATGGATTTGTGAATACGTGTAATGTATATTATGTTTCCGAAAGATATTTGATATAACTATTGTCCGGATTGCGAATGACGACTCATTATGATTACTTCATTGAGTCTTTGGAAGTGATTTATGTGCATATGGTTTCTCACTACTCTGCTCGTGCAAGCTCAATATGTCTTTCACCGAGTCCCGGGCCGGGTACGTATTCGTGCATAATTCTCTGCATTGTTCACCGAGTCCCTCACTAGAGGGCCGGATACGCTACATATATATGATATGATGATGATATGATGATATGGAGATGGCGGCCAGGATGGCATACCGAGTCCCTTGCTAGCGGGGCAGGGTACGTTATTCACCGAGTCCCTCACTAGAGGGTCGGGTACGATATGTATATATATATGTATATATCTGCATGCACACATGATTATGATGTGATTTTATTCACCGAGTCCCTCACTAGAGGGCCGGGTACGGTATATAAGTACAATAATATGATTTTACTCACCGAGTCCCTCATTAGAGGGCCGGGTACGGCATATATGTACGATGATATGATGATACGATTGTGATATGATTTTATTTACCGATATATGCATATGTATGACGATTGTTTTTCAAAAGGCAAGTCTTATGATTTTTCCGTATTCTTTACTTCAGTATGGTCCCGCTATTATATTTCATGCTTTACATGCTCGCACATATTCCGTACCGACCCCTTTCTTCGGGGCTGCGTTTCATGCCGCGTGTACACCTGTGTGAGTCAAGATATTAGGAGAAGAAGTTCCAGCGGGATTGGCGAGCTCCATTTCCTCCGGAGTGCAGCCGAGTTAGAGCATTATGATATGGATTCATGTTCCGTGTTAGAGACTTTGCAGACAGAGTTGTGGGTATAAGATGTCAGTTGTGTAAGTGGCTATGTAAGCCGATATGTCATTTTGCGTTGTATTATAATTTCTATATGTTTTTAAATGTTACAGATCTTCTTTGATTCGAAAAGGTAAAAAGAAGTAGAGTATGTTTCGAAAGATTATCGTTATGTATTCGTGTCATGAATTGGAAAGTCAGCGTGATTATGAGCATGATGTGAGTCAGCGGGTTCGCTCGGCCCTAAATAAGGGTCGGGTGCCCATCACGTCCTGATAGAAATTAGGGTGTGACAAATTGGTATTAGAGCGGTTCCTCTTGGGGGTTGTCTGCAAAGTCGTGTCCGGTAGAGTCCTGTTTATGGTGTGAAGCGCGTCACATTTATAAACAGGAGGCTACGGGGCATTTAGGATGGTTACTCTTCTTTGACATCTTAGATCGTGCCATAGAGCCAAGTCATAGGAAATGAGATTATTTGCGCTAACCTCTGATTTTAGCAGAGAAATGGCATCGACGGAAGAAAACGACTGGCGATATTGGAAGCTATAAAGCATGAAGGTAAGCGACGGTACGAAAGATACATGTCAGGTAAGAAATAGAAGTACGACTGGAATACGAACGAAAGATCAAAGGGGAAAGTAAACGAGAAAGTGTAATAGGTGCAGTTTGAGCTGAGCCCGCAAGGTATGTTCATTATTTTTGTACTGTCATTGATGTTGGGAGCCTTGTGAGGCTGTGATATGACATGATACGCATATATATATGTTGGCCCTATGAGGCATTGCTGGTATTTCTGTGTACAGGTTTTGGGATAGCAACAGTTACAGAGGAAACTCTGCCGAAATTTTCCCAGAAATAAAGTGAAAATGAGATATAGATTTGTAATATGTCTTGGAAGTTTGTGCCAATAACAATGATAGAATTTTACTAAGTTACGATTATGGACCGACGCCGAGGAAGAAGCTAATCGCTAAATTGAGGATAAGAATAATTAGAAGGTCGATGCCGATACGGTAAAAAGAATTTGGAAAGGGCTGGTTATCCTAAAAGACAATCCCAAAAAGGGCCGGTAGGCCGTGACGGAGCGCTATTTGAGGTGCTGACCGAATGGGCAAGCAGGGACGAATTATGACGCGCTTATAGTTAAGAGGTAGTATTGCGATTAAGATAAGAGCGCAGGGGAAAAGAGCTGCAACGGGCATGAATGCACTAATAAGGCAACTGGTGAAATAATAATAAGGGTAAAGTGGATCAAAAAGGTAAAGGATTAAGAGGTGTTATATTATCGGATTGATTACGAACAGGATGTAATATGAGTATAGCGAGGACTGTTATGGAAATAAGTAAAGCCTAATTAGAAAGCGGCTAAAGCTATGACGTGGTCTACGTAGCTAGAATATAAAAGTAAGTGTGAAACGAAAAAGTGAACTATAGAGCGAGTAAGCGAGACTTATCAGGTTCTGTAAGGGAAGCCTGGAATAAAGGTTATATAACAAAGAGAAATGATAGTGAGCGTAGGAAAGAAAGGGTAACCGGAAGAAGGAAATAAGAAGGGAGTGAGACAACGGCATAATAATAAACCATGACAGGTGTAATTAAGGATCCAGGTGTTGGAAGTGGCGGGACGGTAAAAGACTCGGATACAGAAATAATGAAGAACGAGGTAAATGAGAACAGAATTCAGAGGGCGATGGCCGAGTAGTAATAAGTAACGGTGATCGAGGTGTATTCCTCGTCATTGATATTTGGAAGCCTAGAACGAAAGGTAATCATATCCACGGGTGAAAAGCGAATACCGAGGACCAAAGGAGGGGTAAAATAGTAATTATGCTATAAGGGCGCTTCGAAATCCGTTAAGACTTCGACTTACTCCAGACCACGTGACGGAGGTCATGCGGTGAGGTGGACGCGATTATACTAGCGTTAAAGCGTCGTATTTCAATCGGAGTTTCAAAGTTAAGTGTCTTTGAAGCGAGAGAAATCCTGGGATGGGTGACCCCCTGGGAAGTTTTCTGAAAGTTTTACAAATTCAGCCGTAAGGAGCAAATGAGGAGTTAGAATGACTTAAAGACAAACTAAGAGTCGGGGGAGTGGACAGAAACTCAAGAAGGTCGCGCAGAATGGGGCAAATTAGACTGGTAAAGGGAGAAAAAGGTACAACGCGGCTCTAGAATTAGGGTGAATTGGAATAGTGTTTGGAGATATCTTGTAAGCAAGATAGTAGGGGCTATAAGTGTGCATAGGTATGCACAGGATATCCTGCACATGGTTAGATCAGTGGATATATGTATTCCGGAAATCAACGTGGCGGTATATGGAAGGCATTAATCGGACAGAGTGACGAGGTTCAAGTGGAAAAAATATATAAAGAGTGCAAATGTTACAAGGCAAGCCGATGTCGTTTTCACTACAAGCTAAGCTTGGAAAGTGTTAATACAACAACATCTGGAAAGGAAAGAAAGTGAGTAAATGAGCGGCAACGGGAACCAAGATGTCGGAATAAAAAGTACCGCTTAATTGAGATCAAAAATACGGACGTGGGGCAAAGCCTAAACGGAAAATGGTATAAGTGCACCCCTAAAGGGGGGAAGCGAGGGGGAGAGATACAAGTGTAAGACGAAGACAATTGATGCTACAATGTCCTGGATACGAATGCTTGGGCCGCAGGTAAAGTTCTTTGCTGAAACAAGCTAAGGAGATCTAAAAGTCAGCAATAAAGGGATAGGAGTCAGGATAATAACCGAGATGGCGCGAAGAAGTAATTGTAAATATCCGGAATAACGTGATATTAGGAAATGGAGGCTTAAAGAGAGGATACGATAAAGGGAAGTAACGAGTAGCTTACGGAGACATTGTGAAAGGTAGTACGGCTGTACGGGATCAGAGGTTAAGAGGTAGGCAATCGAGTGGTTGCTAACAATAGAAAATTTTGACCCCCTTCGTACATTCGGGTGCCCATCACGCCCTGATAGAAATTAGGGTGTGACACAATGATTGTATTCTTGGAGGTAAGAATAATGTCATCAGCGAAGAAAAGATGAGAGAAAGATGGTCCATTTTTGGATACTCTAATGGGAGCAATTGGCGGTAGTCCACCGAACGGTGGATATTACAGGAAGGAAGTTTCATGCATAAGATAAACATGTAAGGGAGAGTGGGTCACCTTGGCGAATGCCCTGTGAGAGGGTGAAGAAAGTAGTACATGAACCATTTATGAAAAGGAAGATGCTAGAGGTGGTGATGCAAGACACTATAATCAATTTTATTAATGGTTCTTGGAATTTGAAGAAAAAGAGGGCCTAGCGAACAAAGGACCATTCGATTTCATCAAAGGTTTTCTCAAGATCAAGCTTTAAAAGCATTTCGCCTATTTTTCCAGATTTAACTTTGAAGTGATCAAGTATTTCCTGGACGATGATATCCTAGGCACGATGATTCTTGAGAAACTAGATTAAGTTGGTCCAATTAAATTGTCAATGAGGGTTTAATATGACTGACAATTAACTTTGTTATAATTTATAAAGGGACACGTACATAAGTAGCCATCCGGGTGAAAATATTGACAATCGGATGGCCGTATAAAATCCAAAATGTATATTATACACTATATATACATTTATTATACACCTCATATATCCACCTTCATACAATATATGTACACATTATAT
The DNA here is from genome assembly GCF_029784015.1 of Lycium ferocissimum. Taxonomy (NCBI): domain Eukaryota; kingdom Viridiplantae; phylum Streptophyta; class Magnoliopsida; order Solanales; family Solanaceae; genus Lycium; species Lycium ferocissimum. The sequence goes on from NC_081352.1 coordinate 8,770,485, forward strand.
ACATTTTTATGTACAATTTGTGTATAATAAATGTATAATCAACGTATACTCACTGTATAATATATACACATAAATTATATATTATACAATTATTAAACACATATTATACATGTTTTGTGGATATTCTCCTCCACAACAACTTCATCATCTCGGGGAGCGTTAGACGGACTATGACGAATAATAACAGTGTTGAACGGAGATCTATCGCCACAATTACGCCACCTCCGGTGAGAACTCATATTCATACTGTGATCTGGATCTAGGCGGTCGTAAAAATTCCGACATCGGATCAACGTTGTTGTAAAAGTTTCGGCAATGGGGATTCCATTTAAGGTCTCCATGACCGTTACATGAACTAAACACATCCTAAAAATCATAAACATCTCTCCGACAAATCCAAATGCAAATTCTCCTCAAATCTAAAACATCAAAGATGTAGCGAAGATCGCTATAATGGTAGATCCGGCTACGATGACTCTATTCAAGAAAGGTCGTATACCCAATAGGAAATTGTCACTGACGGTCAAAAAATCAAAAATCTTAGTGGAGATCATTTCAGAAATTTTCTCCAATAACCTCACCACAGAAAACCTTCAAAAAAATTACTACCACAGGTGTAACGACCCGTTTGGTCGTTATAGCCTTTTCGATGGTTTTGACCCTTTTCCGAGCTTGTTTAGCTCACACTTGACCCGAGTGTACTGTTGGTAGGCTTCCCGAGGTCTTTGGATTTGATTTGGGTGACTTTGTGGGAAATTTTACCTTAAAACGAAAAAGAGTTGACTCAAAGTTGACTTTTAGGTAAGCAGACCTTTTTCAGGAATCCGTCGATTTTGAAAGGTCCGGATGATATTTTAAAACTTGTGTGTATATTGGTTTGGTTCCCAATGAACTCGGGTGCATTTTAGGACTTGGGTTGGGAAGTTGGTTATGAGGCATGGGGGTTGACTCGGTCAACGAGACCTCCGTTGGAAATTTTGAGGCACAAGCGCATTCATAGCGTGTTTGTATATATGTCTGCATATATGATTTGCGAGCAGATGGCCTCAGGTGATAGTTGGGATTTCGGGTTGAATTAGTGAAACTTGGGAGTTTCTGGTGTCTGCTGCCCGCTATGGCGGCAGCGGTACCGCTTTAGCGGTGACCCTGCTGCTATAGCGGCCTGGTACATTTGGCTTGGACTGTGAAAACGGTAATGGGACGGTGGAAGAGGGACCGTTGAAGCGCTAATGTGGGCGCGGAAGCGGGTGATGGGCAGTTAGATTCATTAAAAGTGTGTTAAAAGCCCTAAGTCTTTCATTCAATACCACCCCGACTTTAGAGCTTTTTGGGAGCATTCAAGGCTATTCTTCATAGAGAATCATTGTGGTAAGTCCTTTCACCTTCCTTTCCATTCCATGTTTCATTAATCACCTTAGGAATCCATTAATCATGCTAGTTTCGCTAAGAGCTTGAGGATTAAAAGATAGTTCAAAGGGTTCTTTGTTCTAGGCTATTAAATCTTGAATTATTGATTGGGTTGGCTTTATTAAGCATGGAATTGATGATTAGAAACTATTATTGCATGATTCCTTCCTAATTAGTGGCTAATTTATGGAATTGGAAGTTAGGATTCATACCTAAATTTGGGGGTCTTGCCTATAATCCGAATTTGAGTGATTTATTAATTCTTCTAGCTTATAATTAATGGGAATTGATCACCTAGAACATTAATTTCATGTTGAGACCTATAGATTCCTAATTTCATCTTTTTAGTTCATAAACCCCCATTCCATAGGTTGGATTTGGGTCTTGAATAGAAGTAAGGATTGAATGATGTTTCTTCTTGATTTTATTTTCATATTCGAATATGATTAGACTTATGTTATCTCGAGGCTCAAAGGAAGGGAAAGACTAAGGTTTGACTATTGGAGACTTTGCTGCTCGGCTCTCCGGGTAGGTTACGGTTTACTTTATGGTGAGACTTTGATTAGTGAAGCGTATATTTAGATGATATTGTCGGAGAATGCAAGTAAACCTTCGGGTATGAAGTCGGGTTAGATATTGTCTTAGGTTGGTCCTTGTTGTATAATTTGGGGGCTAGCCACTCCATTGCGTTATTGACTTATCTTGATTTATTTACTTATTAGCTCGTTTCCACGTTGAGACATTGGGTATAGGTGATTAGTGATAAATCATGATTATGATATTGTTGTACTTTACTTTGATTTGATATTGAGATGAGGATTGTGATTCCATTGTGGCTTATTGTGTAGCCTGATTTATTGATACTACTTGTGTACCATGTGTGGTGCTGTTTGGGATTGAATTGGTTGTTGATATTATATTGCATCGTATTTATACTCATTTTCATGATACATTGATATTGAATTGTTGTGGTACTAAGGATGGAAAGTGAGAAGGAATTACAGATTCTATTGAAACATACTATATATCGAATCATCTCTGGGCTGTGTACGAAATGACTGATACGAGGTGTATAGGTGGGAAGTAGTCATCTCTGCGCTGTGTGCGGGAGTGAATGGTACATTGACTTCCCTGGTCCCTCATGGGTTGTGCTGCTGAGATGTGATGTTTCATCTATCCGAGTACATGTATACGGTGCATATGCATTACATTTATTATTCATACATTATTGCATTGCATTGTACCGCTTGTTTTTTGTGATATGGTTATGATATGATTGTGGTATACTGGTTCAGAATGGTTATACTGAGACTTGGCACAGTTAGGTTTAGATGTTATAACATAAGTGATGACTTGTTGTGATATACTGGCTCGGAATGGTTAGACTGATACTTGCTTGGTTGCGTTTAGATTCTATAACATAGGTGATGACTTGTACTGTGGTTATGGATTCGTGTTGACTTGTACCTTGTTGTTTTACGTGTTTATCTTGCCTTGTTGTCCTTATATACATTAGCTAGTCTTAGTCAGCCTATGATACCTACCAGTATTGTTGTTTGTACTGACCTGTACTTGTTGCATTCTTTTATGAATGTAGAGTATCAGGTTGGATCTACTTCTACCCCTCGTGGCTGATATTCGAGGATTGTTGATTCGAGTCTTTTCAGAGTGAGCATGAGGACGTTCGCTGCCCGAAGACTCTTCCTATTACTTATGTCTTATTTCCATTCGAGACATATTTTGAGACTACTTATGTATTACTATTCAAACCTTTAGTATTTTGTTTAGATGCTCTTAGATGACCAGACCAGATACTGGGTGGATTTCATTTATTTCTGCACTTATTTATATTATATTTGTGAGACTTATGTTATTTTACTTTCTTCCGCTACTTTCTAGCTTATATGAATATTGGGTTAAGGGTTTGCCTACCGAGGTGGAAAAGGTAGGTGCCCGCACGACTTAGTGAAATTGAGTCGTGATAAGTTAGTATTAGAGCCCTTGGTTACCCCGTCTATAATACAAGAGCGTGTCTAGTAAAGTCTCGTCGATCGGTATGATAAGCTCCATACTTATCTACGAGAGGCTATAGGACATTTAAGAAACTTCACATTCTTTCATGCTACTTTATTCTAATTGTTATATAGAACAATCGAATTGGTATCTAATTCTTATCTCTTCTCTCACAGATGGTGAGGACTCGAGCCACGATAGCCCGAGATTAGGTGTCTGAGCCTGCATCTGCAGCTGGCACCAGGGGATGAGTGAAAGTTAGAGGACGCGGTCAATCTAAAGGCTGCGGGGTCGCACCAGTCAGGGACAGGGCTCCTGCGGCTGGGCACCGATGTGCGAGATTTCTATCTCCAGACCCTGAGCCTAAGCTTCAGCAGGTTCGACACCTAGCCGTCGGGGATGATGTGGCTCCAGCACGAGCATACCCCGAGGTCACTTCAGAACAGACGATGCAGGATACTATGGTTCATGTTCTACTTCATTTAGATGCCCAACAGGCTGCCGCTGGTGTTACCTCTTCGGGTGGAAGATCATAGACCAGAGATAGAGCATAGACCCCCCAGCAGAGACAGGTCTATGCACCACATCCTGCTGCGGCTGTGAATCCACGAATGGATGCAGTGCCATCCCCGGGAGATGATCTTAGACCCATGGCAGGCCCTGTTATGACTTTGACCTATCAGGAGCAGGTAGGGAGATTCGGGAAGATGGATCTGCCGAGATTCACTGGTACTTCTAAAGAGGATGCATATGAGCTTATATTGGACATGCATGAGTTATTGCCCAGGATGGGGATCGTTGAGACCCACAGGGTCGATTATGTATCATACCAGTTTCGTAGAGACGCGAAAACCTGGTGGAGGTACTTCATTTCTTGCAGACCAAAGGGTTCTCCTCCGCTTACTTGAACATAATTTTATCGGGCCTTCTTTGAGAAATATGTGCCCCGTGCCTTGAGAGAGGCACGTAGAGATGAGTTCCTCCACTTGCAGCAGAGGGGATTATCTGTTGATGCATATGTGACTCGTTTCTTGCATTTGGCCCGTTATTCAGCACCCCTGATTCCTACAGAGCCCGACCGGATTCGATGATTTGTTGGTGGGCTCGTTACTGCTCTTCAAATTCCATGCCTTCAGCTTGAGGCCATGAGTGCTTCCTTCCAGTCCATTGCTGATCATGCTTCCTTAGTCGGGGTTGCTAAGGCCCGCGCATTTAGAGGGGTTAGTGAGAAGAGGCAGCGACAATTTGAGGGTTATAGTGGTTCAAGCTCGAGGGGCGCCGGACAGTCTTCTAGACAGTATTAGTCCTATATCGGCCGCCCCGTGCAGTCAACATTGCAGGCTTCTTCTAGTGGACTATCCAGGCAGAGAGCTTCTGAGAGCTCGTTTTCTCGACCAGCAGACAGAGTTGTTCCAGCTGGGTCTTCAACTTCGTCCATCAGGCTCTGCCTTCTAAGGCTTGATTTACGTGTGGAGCGCTTGGTCATTTTTCTCGAGAGTGTCCACGACCGAGGCAAGGTTATTAGCCCAGAGGACTTCGGTATCTTCAGATAGTCGAGGTGGTGCTTCTTCGAGAGGCAGTACTCAGTCAGGCCACGGTGGTCTACAGATTTCTAGGAGTGGGCCCCAGGTCGGTAGAGGTGGGTCCCAGAGTTTGAGAGGTGGATCACAGTCTGGACAGTCTGGTCGTAGTAGAGCCCAGTGTTATTCTTTCCTAGGTAGACCCGAGGCGAAGGCCTCAAATGCTATCATTTCAGGTACCGTTTCTATCCGACATAAAGCAGCATCTGTATTATTTGATCCTGGATCCACTAATTCGTATGTGTCTGCATATCATGCTGTTGGTTGAGACTTGACTTGTGATAGCATAGCGGTACCTATTCATGTGTCTACTCCAGCCAGAGATTCTATTATGGTTGATCGAGTCTGTCGGTCGTGCTTGGTTGCTTTTATGGGTTATGACATATGGGTAGACTTGATGATACTTAATGTGGTGGATTTTGATATCATTTTAGGCATGTGTTTGCTTTCTCCTTATCATGCGATCTTGGACTATCATGCCAAGACAGTCACTTTAGCCATGCCAGGAATTCCTAGACTTGAGTGAAGGGGTACTCCCAGTCCCGCTCCGAAGAAGATTATTTTCTTTCTTCAGGCAAAGAAATTAGTCAACAAAGGGTATTTAGCTTATCTGGCTCATGTGCGTGACACTACTGTTGCATCTCCACCTCTTGAGCCCATTCCCATTGTGAGCGAGTTCGTAGAGGTATTCCTGTCCGATCTGTCAGGTATGCCACCCGATCGTGATATTGACTTTTGTATTGACTTGGATCCGAGCACCCACCTTATTTTTATTCGCTAGTCGATGGCACCCACCGAGTTGAGAGAGCTTAAGGAGTAGTTGCGGATTTATTGAGCAAGGGGTTCATTAGACCGAGTGTCTCCCGGGGTGCTCTGTGTTGTTCGTGAAGAAGCAGATGGATCTATGAGGATGTCGTCTATTATCGCCGAACAAGGTTCTTGTGTTCTTAACAAGTGTCCTATGCCTCGTATTGATGATTTATTTGACCAGCTTCAGGGTGCTTCAGTGTTCTCAAAGATTAACTTGCATTCAGGCTACCATCAACTGAAGATCAGGGCTGAGGATATTCCGAAGATAGCTTTTCGGACAAGATATAGGCATTATGAGTTTCTGGTGATGTCATTTGGGCTTACCAACGCCCCGGCAACATTCATGACTTTGATGAATGGCATCTTTAGGCCATTCCTTAACTCATTTGTGATTGTGTTATTGATGATATCTTGGTGTATTCAAAGAGTAGAGAGGAGCGTGAGAGCCATCTTCGCACTATGCTTGGGTTGTTAACGAAGAATAGTTTGTTTGATAAGTTTTCGAAGTGCAAGTTTTGGTTGGAGTCTGTGGCCTTTTTGGGCCACGTTGTGACTAAAGACGGGATCACGGTTGATCCTCAGAAGATTGAGGCAGTGAGGGATTGGGCGAGGCCCACTACTGTGATCGAGATCTGTAGTTTCGTGGGTTTGGCCAGTTACTACTGCCGATTTATGAAAGGTTTCGCTACTATTTCTTTGTCATTGATTAGATTGAATCAGAAGGAAGTTCTTTTTCAGTAGTCCGATGATTATGAGGAGAGCTTTCAAAAGCTCAAGACCCTTTTGACTTCAGCCCTGATTCTAGCATTACCCGTGGAGTATAAGTATTTCTCAGTTTATTATGATGCATCCCGTATGGGTTTGGGTGCTATTTTGATACAGGAATGTAGAGTTATAGGCTATGCTTCCCGTCAGTTGAAGATCCATGAGAGGAATTACTCTACCCGTTATTTAGAGTTTCTAGTTGTGGTCTTCATTTGAAGATCTGGAGGCATTACTTGTATGGTGTCCATTGTGAGGTTTTCACCGATCACCATAGCCTTCAGCATGTGTTTACCCAGAGAGATTTTAATTTCAGGAAGCGCTGATGGATGGAGTTCCTAAAGGACTATGACATCTCTATTCTTTATCATCAAAGGAAAGCCAATGTTGTTGTTCATGCCTTGAGCCGCAAGGCCGTTGGTGATCAGGAGTTTAACCTGTTTGGTTGTTTCCTAGCGTCCATTGGCCATGGAGGTTCAGACTCTTGCCAACAATTTCGTTCCCCTTGATATTTCAGCCCCAGGTAGAATTTTAGCTTGTATGGAGGCGAAATCGTCCTTGTTAGATTAGATCAGGACTCATCAGTTTGAGGATGCTCAGTTGAGTAAGATTCGACATAGAGTTCTGAGGGGTGAGGCCAAGGAGGCCATGATTGATTCTGAGGGTACTTTGAGGATTAAGGGGTACGTGTACGTTCCTCGCATTGGTGACTTGATTCATTTAATTTTGATTGAGGCCTATAGCTCTCGATATTCCATTAATCCGGCGGCGACTAAGATGTATCGAGACTTGAGGTAGTATTACTGGTGGCGTCGTATTAAGAGGGATACAGCCGACTTTGTGCCTAAGTGTGGAAATTGTTAGCAAGTTAAGTATAAGCATCAGCGACCCGGTGGTGTACTTCAAAGGATTCCCATTCTCGACTGGAAGTGGGAGAGGATTGCCATGGATTTCATTGTGAGTCTTCCGAAGACCCTGGGTAAGTTCGATTTGATTTGGGTGATAGTTGATCAGTTGACTAAGTCCGCTCATTTCATTCCAGTTCAGGTTTCTTATACCGCGGAGAAGTTAGCCAAGTTGTACATTTGTGACATTATAAGATTGTATGGGGTTCCCATTTTTGTCATATCTGATCAGGGTACTACCTTTACTTCACATTTCTGGAGAGCATTTCATGATGATTTGGGTATCCGAGTGGATCTTAGTACAGCTTTCCACCCTCAGACCGATAGGCAGTCTGAACAGACCATTTCGGTGCTCGAGGATATGTTAAGGGCATGCGTTATAGACTTTGGTGGTCATTGGGATCAGTACTTTCCGTTGGACGAGTTTGTGTATAACAACAGTTATTACTCGAGTATCGACATGGCGCCTTTTGAGGCTTTGTATGGTAGAGATGTAGATCTCCGATTGGTTGGTTTGATGCATTTAAGGTTCAACCTTGGGATACGGATCTATTGAGAGAGTCTCTTGAGAAGGTGAGGGTTATTTCGGTCAAGTTTTTGGCAACTCAGAGTCGACAAAAGATGTATGCGGACCGAAAGGTCTGAGATTTAGAGTTCGCTGTTGGTGATCAAGTTCTATTGAAGATTTTACCCATGAAAAGCGTTATGAGATTTGGGAAGAGAGGTGAGTTGAATCTGAGGTTTATTCGGCCATTTGAGATCCTTGATCGTGTGGGTGATGTTGCTTATAAGTTGGCCTTGCCACTAGGCTTGGAAGGAGTTCATCCAGTTTTTCATGTGTTTATGCTGAAGAAGTTTCATAGCGATGGTACTTATATCGCTCGTTGCGACTCGGTGTTTCTTGATGAGAATCTGACTTACGAGGAGGAGCTTATTGCGATTTTGGATAGAAAGGTTTAAAAGTTGAGGTCTAAGGAGATAGCTTCTGTGAAGGTGCAATGGAAGCATCGTCCTGTTGAGGAGGCCACTTGGGAGACTGAGTCTAACATGCATAGCTGATATCCTCAGTTGTTTGCCAATTGAGATACTTTTTCTTTCTTTTCCATTTGTCGCTCGAGGATGAGCGATGGTTTAATTGGTATCTGATGTAACGACCAGTTTGGTCGTTATAGCCTTTTCGGTGTTTTTGACCCTTTCCCGAGCTTGTTTAACTGACATTTGACCCGAGAGAACCATTGGAATGCTTTTTGAGGTCTTTAAATTTGATTTGGGTGTCTTTGTGAAACATTTGGGCTTAAAGCGAAAAAGAGTTGACTCAAAGTTGACTTTTGGATAAACAGATCATTTTGGGAATCCGTCGATTCCGAGAGGTCCGGATGGTCTTTTAGAACTTGTGTGTATATTTGGTTCGGTTCCCAATGCACTCGGGTGCATTTTGGGACTTGGGTTAGGATGTTAGTTATGAGGTATCAGGGGTTGACTCGGTCAACGAGACCTCCATTGGGAATTCCAAGGCCACGAGCACGTTCGTTGCGTGTTTTTATGTATTTCTGCATATATAGTTTGTGAGCAGATGGCCTCGGGTGATAGTCGGGATTTCGGGTTGAATTAGTGAAACTTGGGAATTTCTAGTGTCTGGTGCCTGCTATGGCAGCACCAGGACCGCGGCAGTAGTACCACTTTAGCGGTGACCCTACCGCTATAGCGACCTAGAACATTTGGCTTGAACCGCGTGTAATGACCCGCCTGGTCGTTATAGTGTTTTTAACCCATTTACCCTTTTTGACCCTTCCCCAAGTCCCGTCAATATGATCTATGACTTAATAAAGGCATTGGGTTGGTTCCCGCAAGGTTGAAGTGTAAATTGAGTCATTGATGGAGAAGCTAGTTAAGTTAACGAGTTAGAGTTGACTACGGTCAACGTCAGGTTAGGATGACCCCGTTTCAATGTTTTGGAAGTTCCAACAAGTTAATATGATAATTTTGAACTTGTCCACAAGTTTTGGTGAGGTTCCGAATAGTTTTAGATGGGTTTGGGTTTTGTCACGCTCGTATTCGATGTTTTTGCTGTAGGTCTTTGGCTAGAAAGGGCTCCATATTGATCAAACGACCTTTGTTTTGTGTGAGGATTGAACCATTAGATCCGTATCATAATTACGAAGCTATAGCAAAAAGAATCGTCGCGTTTCTCCTCCGTATGAGGAAGTTATGACCATTTTTATCTTTGGTTGTTCCGGCCCCGACTCCGTTGTGTACGACTCGGGGCCACCGCGAAGGACATGGTGACCGCTCATTCGGCCCAGCAGGGGCGAGAAAAACCTATTTTTATATTCCAACTCGGACCATTACCCAAGACCCCAAGTCGGTTTTCAAGAGAGAAGAGGCAAACTTCGTTCCATTCGTTGGTGAAAGCATCTTGGAGGGTAAGTCCCCACCTTTATTTGTTCCTTTTCCTTTCTTCTTCAAGTTCAATGATTAGTTTAAGGTCCATCGATGAGTGGGTGAAAATCCTAGAACTCTAGAATTAGTAAACCCCTTAAATAATTGATAGGTTGTTGATTTTGTTGTTGATTAATCTTCTAGGAGTATAGATTATCACTGAAGGAAATTTGGTTTCTTATGGTTAAATTGCATGTTGAGACTTAGGGTTCTAATTAAAATGGAAACTTTGTCTAAAATCTGTTTGAAAGGACCCATGAATTGAAGGTTAATGATTGTAGAGATAGAAGTTATAATAAATTCACCATTAAAGGATAGTTTCATCCATTGAAAAGGGTAGAAGTAAGTGGGTTTTCTTCCCCAAATTCTTGTTCTTGTTTAAATACATGGTTTGTTGCTTACTTAGCATCATATTATTAGACTTTGACCGTTCTGAGGCTTTTCGAAAATAGAAGGCTCGTGTGGAGTGGTTTGTGGATCCTGTTCTGCATTCGAGGTAGGTTACGGTTTACTTTAGTTAGACTTCGATTAGCGAAACGTATATATTGTGTAGAATTGATGGGAGAAAGGATGATTAGGTTGGATATTATCTAGGTTGGTATGACTTCTTATTATGCAGGCTTGTCGCCATTACTTTATGTATTGACTAGGAGGTATACTTGTGGTGATATGGGAAGAAAGGAGTTAATGTATACTCGTGATGTTGATTGTGGCTTGCTACCCTGTTAGTATGATTAGGCTATTACCTTGATTGTTGTTATTGTGATACGTGCTGTAGTCAACTCTCTCTTATTATGACACACATTTTCGGAGAAAGGAAGGATGATGAGTTTAGACCTGAATCGTGATATAGACTTATGATAGTACACAGATGAAATCTTATGATTTACTTTTGATAACGATATCGTGCATAGCATACATTCTCATTCATATGCATATTAATATTGAATTATGACTTGGTGTTGATGATGACATATGAGAAAATGGAGCACCTTGGTGATACAAGACTTAGTTGGGAGGTGTACGTGTTATGTTGGGAAGTAAAGAGGGACATAGACCCTTATGTTGGTTGAGATGGTTGGTATGATTCATTTCATGGTTGAGCTGATTTATCTAAGTCTTGATATGACTTGTGGCTTTGTGACTTGTACCTCCACTGTTATTTTGTTTGCATTGTTTTACCCTATTTACAATCATTTATACATTCATACATTCATACATGATGGAAAGTGATGTGAAATTAGTGAAGAAATTAATATAATCTTCTTGTTGAACTTGTGATACTATTTGATTCATGGTACTTGATAATCGCTCATTAAAAGTGATCTCTCTCTCTCTCTCTCTCTCTCTCTCTCTCTCTCTATATATATATATATATATATATATATATGAAAAGGCGCATTTGAAAGGGCGTGATGATGTGACCTAGATTTTGGGCACATTTGACAAGGGGTGAGGATGTGGCCTAAGTTAAAGGCTCGTGATCTGAGGTAAGATTCTGGAGCGAGGGTACATGGACACCATGGGTCCCCTGCAGGTCATGACTATTGAGCAAAGACACCAAAGCATGTGTGTACACGAGTGATGAGTGACTGAGGAGTGAGGTATTTGGCCGGTGCATTGCATGCACTTCATCATATTTTGCATTGCACATCATTACATTTTATTCCGCATTATTATATGCTTGTTTAGTTCTGATTTTGATATGGTTGGTTGAATGGATATTATGATATAGATATGATCATTGGTAAGAGTGAAATTGTAGTTAGTGATTCTACCTAGGGTCGGAACTTAGACTTGTGATTATCAAGTGAGATTATTGAGACTTGACAGACTTATGGTTTAGAAGCTTCTTCTTAGGCTGAAACTCAGTTACGGGATGTTCTGTGACTTGGATTTAAGTATTAAGTGCCTATCTGTTTATCTTGTTTATTTTATACTTATATGGGTGAACTAATCTTAGTCGGCCTATGATGCTTACTGGTACATAGTATTTATACTGATACTACCTTGCTGCACCCTTTTTGAGCGCAGATTGTGTTCCAGAGCATCTCTAGCTTGAACCTAGTTAGCTTGATCGGATCCGAGGGTGAGCTTCTATCCATGCCATGCCACCTGAAGATCTCTCTTTCCATATGTCTATTTTCATTCCAGACATTATTTATTATTATATTTGAGATATACTTCATTCTTTAGACATTGTTGGTTAGAGTCCTTGTACGATGACTTTCAGATTCTGGGGATGTAATAGTTAGACTTCCGCACTTGTATTATTTATTATTTATGACTTGGTAGACTATTTATTCATTCACATGTTGGTGAGTTGGGGAGTTAGCATTGGAAGGTGAATCCATAGTGTCAAAGAAGATGATAGTGTTAGCTTAAGTAAGTCAAGTTATCAATAGTGTTTTAATGATGACATTTTAATGTGCAAGTAACCCAAAAAGGAAGAAGTTGCATTTAAGGAAATAGAAAAGTCTCAACCACACGAAAGGGAAAACCCCATAAAAGGAAAACAACATCAAGGAATACAGAAGGAAACAATATACAAGGCAGCACTAGAAGGCAAAAAGATCAGTCCAAGCCGCATCAAGAATACAGGAGGAAAAGATACACAAGAGAACCCCAAAAGGAAAGAAGATCAATCAAGACCACTGAAGATTCAATCATCAGGCTGGTGACCTGAAGGATGCAGATCAGTCAAGAAGATTTTTACACCATCCACTGCTAAGGAAAGGAAATCAATACAACTCACGGAAGGGTCAAGCCGTGTCAAACACGAAAGAAATAAAGCTACAAGATCAATCAGCGGATACCTAAAATTTCTGATTGAGAACAAACTCCCTTGGGTTACCTTAGAGTAAGCAAATCAAAATCAATCAAATAGAAAGATTGATTTGTCACAACCTGTCAAGATCTGGAAGCACTGAAAGCATCAAGTATAAATACAACACTCGCAAGCCAAAGATGACTACACCTTCACTTAAGCAATATTCTTGTTCACTCTTGATCTTTAACAAAGCACTATATTCATATAAGTCTATCAGTGTTAGAAAAATAAAGAAACAGTAGGTAGCTATACAGGTGAGGTTGTCAACTAAGAATTCAGGAGAAAGGATACTCAGTACATGTTGAACCAACTCTGTAATCAAGCTACTCGAAGACTCCAAGGAAACCCTTGTAACCCAAGGGGACTGGATTAGACACTATACCGGTGATCCGAACCAGTATAAAAATCTTTGTATCATTCTATTCTGCATTACTTTATTTATCTTTATCTGCTTACAAATCCGTTTCTTCTAGACATACAGGGCAGTCGACTATCTAAACTATTAGTCGACTCAGTAAAATAAAAAAAGAGTAACAATTCACCACCCCTCCCCCCCCCCTCCAATTGTGATCCAATTGGTATCAGAGTAGGTCTCACTTCAAGTCTCCTAATAGCACGTGAAAAAAGATCTAATGGTCGGATATCAAATCCCTAGTGAGATTTTACAAGATGGGCATTCCATAATGAGACCTCCCTACTTCAATGGTCAGCATTACAATTACTCGAAAGAAAGATTCAAAATCTTTATTCTATCAACTGACTACCAAGCATGGCTCGTAATCAAGAAAGGACCAAAGCCAGTTCCAAATGTTGATGCATAGGAATTAACAAGGAAGATTGATACAGAATCCTTCGAAGTCACCAAAGAGCAACAAGAGGTAATTGAAACTAACGCTAGGGCTATACATTTGCTTTATTGTCCAGTTAACAGTAAAGAGTATGGAAAAATGTCAACTTACGAAACAACAAAAGATATGTGGGACAAACTGGAAGGCAGCTCAAAAGTTAGGAATTCATGAATTGATGTTTTTCAACATGAATACGAACTATTCATGATGAAGGAACAAGAAGAAGATATTGAACCCATGTTTACTCGGTTCAGCAAAATCACAAGCGAGCTTAAGTCTACAGAACTGTGTACAACAGTGGACAACGAGTCAGAAAACTCGTAAGAAGTCTGCCTGAAGAATGGGAAACAAAAGCCATTGTTCGAGAATGTAGAAAGTTGGATGACATGACCTATGATGAACTCAGAGGAAATCTAATGGCCTTTGAGACTAATCATATTAAGAGATATTCAAAAGAGGAAAAGAAAAAGGTTGTTGCATTTAAGTTGATACAGATGAAAGTGATGAGGATGATGAAAGAAATGAAGCTCAGGCTATGATCAACCGAGGAGTCAAAAGCATCCTGAGGAAAATAAAGCAAAAACCTCACAACGGGTACAAACACAACGATGAACAAAATAATGATGATAGATGCTATCAATGTGGAAACTAGGGCACACAAGCCAGAATGTCCAGATCATAAAAAAAAAAAAAAAAAAGAATTACAGGAGGCAACATACCTCCAGATCCTATAGAGCATGGAGTGATGACGAGGAATCAGATGCAGAACTAGAGAATGTAGTCAACATGTGCTTTTTGGCTATTGGAGAAACTAGTGAGGTGAGAACTCCTAACTGTACAAAATGCGTAGAACTTCAAGCATCTCTTAATCTGGTTACCGATGACCTTCAAAAGATGATTGATAAATATAACAAGTTAGCTAGAGAAAATAAGGACTGGCAAATTCTTCTAGAAGCAAGTCAAATTGAAGTAGACTTGTTTGATGAGGAATTGGGTGAGATCAAAATGCAATTAAACAGCATTAGGAAATCAGCTAGTCACAGTTCTATTAAATCAAAATGATCTTATTTGAAAAATATAAATAATGGCATATTTTGTTAGGAACCAGTCGACTTCCGACCAGTCCTTAACTGAATTTTACTCTGCCTCAAAAGATTTTTCCTAAAAATAATTTCTCATGTTTTTTCTGTGGTAGATTAGGTCACAAGTCTTTCAACTGAAACTACAAGAAAACCAAACCAGGAAAATGGGCTTGGAGACTTAAAAACACAGTCTCAGGGGAAGACACAACTAACCCCTAAGGACCCAAGAACACTTGGGTACCTAAGAGAAACTGATTTCTTTGTTTTGCAGAAACAACCCATGAAGACCTTTAACAAGGATATGTGGGTCACTGACAGTAGGTGTTCCATACTTATGACGGGTAAATGAAATAATTTCAAAACTGTGAAAAAGATAGATGGAGGACAAATCAGGTTCGGTGACAATTCGAAAGGAGATGTTGTTGGAGTCGGAAGCATTACTCTGAGTCCATCATGTGACTTAGTGGAAATATACCTAGTGAACAAACTCAAATACAATCTTTTGAATATCAGTCAACTATGTGATGCGGGATTCAAAGTTCTGTTCGATACTATAAAGTGCACATTGAGTCATGCAGCAAGGAATATCATTATTTTCGGTGAGAGAGTGGAAAATATTTATATTCTTAGTAATGTTGATTTACATACTCTTACTTGTCTTGCATCTGTAGCTAGTGATCCTTGGCTTTGGCAAAGAAAATTGGGACATGCCAGCATGCACATTCTTGAAAAACTTTCTAAGCATGATTTGGTCCTAGAACTCCCTAAACTGAATTTGTCAAATGATCATATCTATGACGCTTTTCAACTAGGAAAACAAACTCGATCTTCTTTTAAGCCTAAGGACATTGTTAGCACCACCAAACCCCTTCAAATATTGCATAAGGATCTTGTTGGACCTACTAGAACTGCTAGCATAGGTGGAAAAAAAATATGCATTTGTCATTGTAAATGATTATTCTAGATTTACCCGGGTTATTTTTCTGACTCACAAAGATGAGGCATGCACTCAGTTTGACATTTTTGTAAAAAAATTCAATGAGAAAAGTGGTATTTTATTTTAACAATTCACATTGATCACGGAAAAGAGTTTGAGAATAGGTCATTTGAAGAATTTTGTGCTGAGCAAGGATATACTCAAACCATCTCTTCACCACGATCTCCATAATAAAATGGATTCATAGAAAGAAAGAATCGATCTCTTCAATATACTGTTCAAACAATTCTCTTAGAACAAGGGCTACCTGATCGGTTATGGGCTGAAGCTGTAAGCACTGCATGTCATATTCTAAATCGATGTTTGATACGGCCAGTTCTTAAGAAAATGCCTTACAATCTCTGGAAAGGTAAATGTCCTATAGCTATTTCCACCCTTTCGGATGTAAATGCTTCATTCACAACAATGGTAAGGACAATCTTGGAATGTTTGATCCTCACAAAGGACAAAGGTATTTTATGGGTTATGCACCAATTAGCAGATCGTTTAGAGTATACAATAAAAGAACTATTAAAGAATATGTTCATGTTGTGCTTATTGATACTAACCCCAGTGTACAGGACACAAGCTCTACTAATGATGATGCAGGAGAAAAAGTTGACTTAACAAAGTCGACTATTGAAAGTGTGACTAATTCGACTGGAGAAGTTGATAAATGAGAAGACAAGCCTGTTCAGGAAAATAATGATCTGTCAACTCAAGAGAAGGTGGACACAGAAACTGCACCCAAATCTCAAGTGGTAAACGTCCTTAGAGAATGGAGAAGTGAAGCAAGCTTCCCAAATGAATTCATTCTTGGGGATCTGAAAGTGAAAATACAAACTAGATCTTCTCTCAAACAACTTTCAGCATTTGCACCTGTATCAAAACTTGAATTCTAGAAGGTTGATGAATCCTTGAATAATGAATCTTGGACTAAAGCCATGCAAGAATTCCAAGACCCAAAAATGTCTCTATGATGGGAAAAAAATGGGTTTGCCAAAATAAATTGTACGAATTTGGACAAGTCGTCAGAAACAAAGCTAGATTGGTAGCTCAAGGATATGCATCCTTCAAACGCTTTAAGCTATTTCAAATGGATGTAAAAATTTCTTTTTTAAATAGGTTCATTAAACAAGAAGTCTTTGTGAAACAACCTCCAGGTTTTGAAAAATCATCGTGTGCAGATCATGTTTTCAAACTAACAAAAGCTCTATACGGTCTAAAACAGGTTCCTAAAGCCTAGTATAAATGTCTAAGCTCTTTTCTTCTCAAAAATGACTTTTTACGAGGAAAAATTGATACAACTCTTTTCTTTCAGAAATCTTCAAACTGCATTTTAATTGTTTAAATCTATGTTGATGACATTATATTTGGAAGTTCTGACCCTTTTTTGTTCAAGAACTTTGATGATATAATGAAGGAAGTATTCAAAATGAGTATGATGGGAGAACTAACATTTTTCTTAGGATTGCAAATAAAGCAGTCGACTAATGCCACCTTCATAAGTCAAACCAAATACACAAAGAAGCTCATTAAAAAGTTCGGAATGGAAAAGGCTGGCACTCCAATGAGTCCATCAACATGCCTGGAAACAGATGCCCTAAGGAAGGATGTTGATGAGAAAACTTATCGAGGGATGATTGGGTCATTAATCTATTTCACTGCTAGTTGACCAGATATTATATTCAGTGTGTGTAAATGTTCAAGGTTCCAGTCAACTCTTAAGGAATCTTATTTAACAACAGTCAAGAGAATCATTCGTTATCTTATTGGAACACATGAATTGGATTATGGTAACCTTACTTTAATAACTTTGACTTCTGGTTCCTCAGATGCTAATTTTGCAGGTCATAAGACTGATCGAAAAAGTACCAGTGGCATGTGTCAAATCTTAGGAGACTCTCTGATATCTTGACATAGTAAAAAAGCAAATTCGGTTGCTTTATCCACAATTGAGGCCTAGTATCTAGCCGTTGGGTGTTGCGGAATGCAACTTCTATGGATGATGCATCAATTAATTGATTATGAATTATTTTATGACTTTGTTCCTATAATGTGTGATAATACTAGTGCCATTAGTCTGTCAAAATATATTGTGCATCAATCTAGGGCAAAACACATAGATATAAAGCATCATTTTATTCGTGATCATGTTGAAAATAGTGATTTTATGCTAGAATTTGTTGATTTCAAAAATCAATTAGCTGATATTCTTACAAAACCTCTACTTGAAGAGAATTTTGTTCCCTTTGTGCAAATCTTGGCATAACACTGTGTCCAAAGGATTTTCAAAACTAGTGTAGTACTTTAGGAAAATATAAACCAAAAAGTTTTTCTTTGGTTACTTTTTATTTTGTGTGAATTATTTTAGGAACATAATTTTACTAGAAGTCTTTATAATATCTTATATGTGAACTATTTATTTCATCATTACCCCTAGTCCCTATGACTGAAGAGACATAACTCTTCAGTCACGTCTGTTCCGTTTCTCAAAAAAGCCATCTGCCTCCTCTTCCATCCGCCTCCTCTTCTCTTTTTTATCTCCATCTGTCCTCCTCCACCTATCACTCCTCATCTTCTCTCCACTTCTTGTCTTCCAAAAAATTTCTCTCTCTCTCTCTCTCTCATCCGCCAAGGTTAAGGTCAAAGGAGAAAGTTCTGGCTGCCGTTGCTCTGGTCGGCGATTGCATAGCATCACTGAAGATCATGTAGACCTCACCGAATCATCTGATGATGAATTTATCAGAGCCTATTTCGACAAAAAGCGAAGTATTTCTCTTCAGGCTAAAGAGAATGTCTCGAAGAAGACCAAAACTGAGGGTTCTGATGCGTTTGGACCAGAGGACATGCAACTATTTGGGGGGTCTACTGAGAAAGCTGGATTCGATATTTTTATGAAACGTCACATTGCAACTGGTCGGATCATAATCTTGAGAAAATGAAGGACATCAACTGCAATGTAAGTTCTTTTTTCAAAGCACAAAAATTGCCTCTTCTGTTTCAACTCTGTGAAAATGAGTCTATGAGGAATACGTTTATGCAAATCATCCAATATCTAAAGATAATGGAGAACTTGAAACCCTTGTCATGGGAACAAGGCTTGTGGTAAATGAATTTTTGTTCGAAAAAGTTTTTGGAGTTAAGTTTTCTGGAAAAATTGATTTCATGAAAAATGGATGGCCTGAAAATTTTGAAGTCTCGCTTGATGAAGCATGAACCCTTATGTCTGAACCTGATTCTGATCTCTCTGATTTTGGTCCCTCAAACCTATGCTTTATAAATAGTATTTTTTTCTCACATTGCTGCAACCACTTTGTGGCTACGAGTTGGCTCTCTTAGCACTACTACAAATAGGGATGTATATGTGGTGTACTGTCTACTTAAGAAACATCGAATTAATTGGGCAACGTGGTTCAAAGAATATATGCTTGAGAGTGCTGAGGACACTTCCCCCACTATGAGTCTTCCCTATGGGATGATCATATCTCGTATCTTGAAGGACCAGTTCATGGATCTCATTGACTTTCCAACAGTTGAGGTTAACTCAACTTATGATAATCGTGCTTTTACAAGTATGAAGTTTATCTTCTCTAACAATTAATGGACTAAGAAGGATGTTGGCAGGGTGAAAACCGACCAAACGCAAGCCACTGCTCAAATCCAAGTGTAACACATGAAGTTGTTGAATCGAAGCAGAGTTGTTGAATCGAAGCAGAGTCTTGCTGTAGTGGAAGGTAGCCTACAGAAAATTCATAACACTCTTGAAAAGGTGTTGAGCACATCCAAATAGATGGGAGTTGATGTTGGAAAGCTACGAGTCAGAATGGAAGGATTGCAAAAAGAAGAGTAAGGACCGTGAATAGGCTAATTGAATGAGTCGACTTTCTGTCCAGAAGAGCGACAACTCCAACACTGACCTAGCCATGGCTGTTCAGAACTCCTATTCAACTCTCTCACCAGGGACATTGAAACTTCCTACAATTCCTTCTCAAACAAATCAACACCCTCAAATACTTCTGGAAACGCTCTTCTTAAAACTCTGTGTTTGACATGTACTTTTGGACTACTATTTGGACTTATTTTGTTGTTTTGCTACTGTTGAGACTGTTTATGTCCTCAACAACTATGTGGTTCTATTGTGTTGCTACTATTGAGGACTGTTTGTGTCCTCAAAATCTATGTGTTTAAGATAGCTTTTAGTTATATATGTTCCTACCTGTGCATATGTTGCTTGTTTTTTTCATTTCTGATGATGTCAAAGGTGGAGAAGTAAGAGTAGCACCAACACGTGCTGAGGGGAAGCAACAAAGTAGGGGGAGCATCGCATTATTTTAGCGAAGTAAAATATCATATTCCTTTTTGGTTGTCATCATAAAAAAGAGGGAGATTGTTAGCTTTAGCAAGTCAAGTTATTAATAGTGTTTTAAGATGACATTCTTAATGTGCATGTAACCCAAAAAGGAAAGAAGTTACATTCAAGAAAGTAGCAAACTCTCGACCACACAAAAGGGGAAACTCATAAAAGAAAAACAACATCAAGGAATACAGAAGGAAACAATATACAATGCAAAACTAGAAGGCAAGGAGATCAGTTAAAGTTGCATCAAGAATACAAAAGGAAAAGATACACAAGATAACTCCAAAAGGAAAGAAGATCAACCAAGACCACTGAAGATTCAATCACCGGGCTTGTGACATGAAGGATGCAGATCAGTCAAGAAGATTTTGCACCATCCACTGCTAAGAAAGGAAATCAAGACAACTCATGAAAGGGTCAAGCCGCGTCAAACATGAAAGAAATAGAGATACAAGATCAATCAGCGGATACCTAAAATCCTTGATTGAGAACAAACTCCCTCTGGTTACCTTAAAGTAAGCAAATCATAATCAACCAAAACATCAAATATAAAGACAGCCCTCGCAAGACGAAGACAACTACACCTTCACTTGAGAAATATTCCTATTCACTCTTGATCTTGTAACAAAGCACTATATTCATATAAGTTTATCAGTGTTAGAAAAAGAAAGTGAGAGTAGGTAGCTATACAGGTTGAGGCTATCGACTAAGAATTCAGGAGAAAGGATCCTCGATTCATGTTGAACCAACTCTGTAATCAACTTACTTGAAGACTCTAAGGAAACTCTTGTAACCCAAGGGGACTAGATTAGGCACCACACTGGTGATCCGAATCGGTATAAAAATCTATGTGTCATTCTATTCTACATTACTTTATTTATCTTTATCTTCTTACTAATAAGTTTCTTCTAGACATACAGGGCAGTCGACTATCTAAACTACTAGTCGACTCGGTAAAACAAAAAAACAGTAACAATTCAACATCCCCCCCCCCCCGCGCGCGCTCTTGTGTTTCAAATAGGTTAAAGGAAGTCAATGACTGCTTTAGAAGGAGAAAGAGAGACCATTTTAGGAGGATAGTTGGGTAGATATAATTCTTGAATTTGAAGTCCCAAATTTTGTGCTTTGGCATTATAGACCTGATGAGATTCTACCTTGATTTGAATCGCATTGGTTCTTCATATGCAACTAAACTTACCATTATAAATATTATCAGTAATTTTTATAGCTGAAAGTAATTTTGGGAGGTATATGTGTTGCAAAACTTGCTCTAGCGCAAAACATATTGCAATCACAATGCACCTAGAAAATAAAATCATTTCCGATTTTTTGGACTATATAATCTATTGTTATTTGGTATCAGAATATTATATTTTTTTTTATTTTTGGCTAATATAACAAAGACAAATTATTTTATTCAATTTTATGAAATGTATGGTGTATATAGTTGAATGTTTTCTTCTTATTAATAATGACATTGTTTTGACAATCTATGAATTTATTTATAACACACAAAAAAAAATGATTGTTCTTTTGTTACTAAATATTCAATAAAATTAAATATATATTTTGAAATTATTTCATAATAGAAAACTTTACTTTCTATCGATATTTTCAGCTCTTCAGTCAAAGGAATTAGTTGTGTAGATAGAGATTAATATTTTTTTTTCTTGTTTGCTTTAAACATCCAATATTCAAAGAATATTACTGAGCCGGTTGATTCGACCTTATGCCGAAAAAGAATTCTATTTAGACTAATATTAAATAGAACTACAATCTTAGAGGATGTACCTTTATTAAGGATATATCTTCATTATCCCAACAAATCAGTAAGATGGACTTTTACTATTTCAACACGGCCTTCGGTGATAGAAATTAAGTACTGTAGGTGTTTGGCCATAGGATTTGAATCCCTAATTTGATGCTTTGATTTAAAATCAGCATTTGTTTATGAAATCTGAACAAAATTCGAACGTCAATTTCAAATTATGATTTCAATTCTCAAATTCTCCAAAAAGTAGGATTTCAAATTCCAAGTTATGATTTCAATTTTTTTAAATGTAAAACCTGAACGATAAATATATATTATGTAAAAGGAAAAGATTCATAAGTTAGTAGACATATTTCTATACACCAACCACCAGTGGCGGATCCAAGATTTTAAGCTCATGGGTGCTCACTTCTTCAATATAAATGCACAAATATTTAAACTTGAAAATTTAAAAAGCTAACGAAAAAATGATGATTAAATATTATTACGAAAAAGACTTCTAGTCACAAGTTGGAATGAGCAAACTTTGATTAATATTATTACTTTTTTTTTAGAAAAAAAGAAGTCTTCTAATCACTAAGAAAATAAATTAAAAGAAATAGTCAAGAAAAGATCAAGATTAAAATGTTACCAGGAAGATTTAACTTATGGTGACATTCAAGTCTCCTAATTAGTTTAGGTGACTTGTGGGGACCACAATAAAGTAAAACTTAATTAAATTAGGGATTAAGATGATTGGGGTCGTATTTGTATTTTTTCAAACTTCTTAATCTTTTATAAACTACAAAAATACCCCAACTTAATCCAAAAAAACCCACCAGCCCTCTTCTCCTCCTCTCACCACTCCCACCCCATCCCAATTTTATTTTTTATTTTTTTAAAAATGATCTTTTTTATTTGGTTTTTCACCAACAACCCCCCCCCTCCCCCCCCCCCCCCCCCCCCCCAAAAAAAAATATTTTTATTTTTATTTTTTAATTTGTTTTTTCACCAGCTCACCTCCTCCCACGCCTCACCCTACCCCGACCCACCCCCTCGGCCCCCGCCCCCACCCCAAAAAAAAGGTTTTGAATCCTTTTTTCTTTGATTTTTCACCGGTCCCCTCACCCCCCCACCCCTCTCCCACCCAAATTTTTTTTTTTCACCATCCCCCTCCTCTCTCTCCCCCCCCCCCCCCCCCCCCCACCCAAAAAATATTATTTTTTTTTTTTAAAAAAAAGTTTTGATTTTTTGTTTGCTTTTTCACACCACCACCCCCCTCCTCCCCCCCCCCCCCCCCCCCCCCCGAAAAATAAATTAAAATTTTTTATTTTTCTTTATTTGTTTTTTTACCCTTCTCCTCCTCCTCTCACCCCTCACCCCCCCCCCCACCCCCCCAAAAAAATTATTTTAAAAAAAAAAGTTTTTCTTTTTTTTTTTTGCACCCCTACCTTTCCCAAAAAAAAAAGTTTGTTTTTAAAAAAAAGCTTTGAAAAGTTTTTTTTTTTTGCACCCCCCGCCTTCCCCCCCCCCCCCCCAAAACAAAAAAAAATCTTGAAAAGAAGTTTTGATTTTTTTTTTTTTGAGTTTAGAAAAAGTTTGGATAAAATCAAGTTGTTATCGTTGTGTGTTTGTAGTGAAATAGATGGTTTTTCTGTTGTTATCCTAATATGGTTCAGGGTTTAGGAAAAGATATCCAACAAATGTTTTTTTTTGTTCTTGTCCTGGTATTTATCTAGTTCTATTTGTAGAAGATGACCAACAGATTTGTAGTTGTTACAACAGTTCTACACTTTTTGCAACAAGTAGACAATCTATTGTAACGACTCACTAATCTGTTGGACATAGTTTCAGTTATTTGGTTCTATTTGTAGAAGATATCCAACAGATTTGTAGTTGTTGCAACAAGTCCTACACTTGTTGCAACAAGTAGACCATTTGTTGCAACAACTACAAATCAGTTGGACATAGCTTCAGTTATTTGGTTCAGTTTGTAGAAGGTATCCAACAGATTTGTAGTTGTTGCAACAAGTAGACAATCTATTTACAATCAGCAAATGTTGAGAAAAGATATGGTCAAATTGACAGCAAAACTGACAATCAATCCTCAGAAAGAGAGGCAGAACAGAGCCAAGAAGCAGTAGATACAAATGAAGAAAGTGAAGAAGAACTACAAGATGAAGAAACTAATGATGGAAATGAAGGAGATGGAGCAGATCAAGAAAATCTGCTACACCCCAGTAGGCAATTGCTGAACAAATTATTACTTAAGTTGTGGTATTTGGAGCTAAGGTGGTTGCTGAACAAATTCTGTTTTTTTGTCCTTTATGTTATTTGTGAATGATGTTTATGAACTTATTTATTTTGATTAGTTGTGGTATTTGGAGCCAAGGTGGTTGTTGAACAATTTCTGTTTATGAACTTATTTAATTTGCTTACTAATTGTTGCAACAGATGCAACAAATCATATAGTTGTTGAAGAAGTTGCAACAAGTTACTAATTTGTTCCAACAAGTTACTAATCTTTTTAAACAAGTTGCTTAGTTGTTGCAACAAATTACTCACCTTGTTGAAAAAAATCAAACAATTGCTTAAATTATTGCACTAACTAAAAAATATGTCGCAACAGATGAGTTAATTGTTGCAACAGATCATACACTTGTTAAAGGAATTGCAACAAGTTACTAATATGTTGCAGCAGGTATCTCATATGTAGCAGCAAGTATCTCATATGTTGCAGTAGGTATTGCATATGTTGCAGCGGGTATCTCATATGCTGCAACAACTTACTCATATATTGCAGCAGGTATCTCATATGTTGCAGCAGGTATCTCATATGTTGCAATAACTTCTCCATTGTTGCAACATATTCACGATATTGATTACATTGAATTCCTTTGTTTATGCTGAATAACATTGAATTCATTTGTTTATCACTAAATATGGTTGAATTAAGTACTTCACATCAAATCACTCTAATGATCACTCGATTTAGGAAGAATACACTTAGAATTGCCCATCTAATCCATGAAATTAATATCTAATCCATTAAGGATGTTAGTACATATATATATATATATATATATATATATATATATATATATATATATTGATCACTAAATATCTTGTTTAACACTAAATATGAGTGAATCAAGTAGTTCATATCAAATCACTCTAATGATCGCTCGATTTAGTCCATACCGACGTAGTAGATCATCTTTCCTGACTCAAAATATATCAAATTTATTAAGTATTATACATTGATCACTAAATATCGTTGATTTCCTTTGTTTAACACTAAATATGGGTGAATCAAGTAGCTCGCATCAAATCACTCTAACGATCGCTCGATTTAGTGCATACTGACTTAGTAGATCATCTTTCCTGTCTCAAAATACATCAAATTGATTAAGTATTATACATTGATCACTAAATATCGTTGATTTCCTTTGGTTAACACTAACTATGGGTGAATCAAGTAGTTCGCATCAAATCACTCTAATGATCACTCGATTTAGTGTATACTGACTTAGTAGATGATCTTTCCTGACTCAAAATACATCAAATTGATTAAGTATTATACATTGATCACTAAAAATCATTGATTTCCTTTGTTTAACACTAAATATGGGTGAATCAAGTAGTTCGCATCAAATCACTCTAATGATTACTCGATTTAGTGCATACTGACTTAGTAGATCATCTTCCCTGACTCAAAGTACTATCAAATTGATTGAGTATTATATATTGATCACTAAATATCGTTGATTTCATTTGTTTATCACTAAATATGAATGAATAAAGTAGTTCACATCAATTCACTGTAATAATCATTGGATTTAGTGTATATTGACTTAGTATATCATCTTTCCTGACTGAAAATATCAAATTGATTAAGTATTATATATTGATCACTACTTATCGTTGATTTCCTTTGTTTATCACTAAATATCATTGATTCTCTTTGTTAATCACTAAATACGGGTGGATCAAGTAGTATCTGTTGCAACAACTATAATGTCTGTTGCAACAAGTGCAGTATCTGTTGCAACAACTGTAGTATCTGTTGCAACAAATGACATAGTTGTTAAACAGGTCCTTACTATTGTTAGATAAAACACAACAAGTTACCCAGTTTTTGCAACAAGTCACTCCACTTTTTGGAAAAAGCCCAACATGTAACTTAGTTGCTGCAACAAGGCCGGTCAGTTGTTGCAACAAATTGCTTACTTGTTGAAAATCTTTTAGCAGTTGGATAAAACACAAGTTACTAGTTGTTGCAACAAGTCCTGTTACTTGTTGGTTAAAACCCAACAAGTTACAGAGCTGTTGCAACAGATTCACTACTTGTTGAAAACTGTTCAGCAATTTATTAACAACAATACACACATTTATGATTGGATGCGATCAACATATCATATAAAACAAGTTCACAAGCACTAAGAACATAAATTACCATTCTAAAAAAGAACAACATTAAAATGTCATAAAGTTCCAACAGATAACTATTATTACAACACAGTGCAATTAACAACTATGGAGAATTTCGGCTTGGACAACAACTACAAATCTGTTGGATATCTTCTACAAACAGAACCAAATAATTGAAGCTATGTCCAACAGATGAATGAGTCATTGCAACAGATTGTCTACTTGTTGCAAAAAGTGTAGAACTTGTTGCAACAACTATAAATCTGTTGGTTATCTTCTACAAACAGAACTAGATAAATACCAAGACAAGAACAAAAAAACCATAAGTTGGATATCTTTTCCTAAACCCTGAATCATACCAGGAAAACAACAGAAGAACCATCTATTTCACTACAAACAAACAACAACAACAACCTGAATTTTATCCAAACTTTTCCTAAACCCAAAAAAAATAAAATCAAAACTTCTTTTCAAGATCTTTTTTGGAGTGTGTGTGTGTGGGGGGGGGGGGGGGGGGGGGAGGGGGGCAAAAAAATAAAAACAAAAACTTTTCAAAACTTTCTTTTTTAAAACAAACATTTTTTTTGGAAGAGTGGGTGGTGGTAGGTGCAAAAAAACAAAAAGAAAAACTTTTCAAAACTTTTTTTAAAAACCAATTTGGTTTGGGGGAGGGGGGGGGGGGGGGAGGGTGGTGAAAAAATAAAAAAAAATATCAAAACTTTTTTTGGGGGGGGGGGGGGGGGGTTGGAGGCTGGTAAGAAAAAATCAAAACTTTTTTTTATATTTTTTTGGGTGGTGGTGGGGAAGGGTTGCAAGGAGGGGGGGGGGGGGGGTGAAATAACAAATAAAGAAAATCAATTTTTTTGGAGGGTGGGGGTGGGGGAGAGGGTTGTGAGGAGGAGGAGGAGGAGGGGGGGGGGGGGGTTGAAAAAACAAATAAAGAAAATAAAATAAAAAATTAATTTTTTTTTCTCGGGGAGAGGGGGTGGGGGAGTGAGGGAGAAGGGGGTGAAAAAATAAATAAAGAAAATAAAATAATTTTTTTTTTAGGGGGCGGGGAGGGGGGAGGGGGATGGGGGCGGGGGGGCTTAGGGTCGGAGGGGCGGGGGTGGGAGTGGGTCAAAGTGTTAAAAATAAAACTTGAGGGCAAAGTGTTAAAAATAAAGTTGAGGGTCAAAGTGTCAAAATGAAAACTTTTGGGTAAGTTCAAAACCCCTTAATCACTAATAAAAAACTATCACCACCACTCAATAATTAAAACTTGAGTCACCTCCACTAAAAAAAAAAAGACTTAAGTGTCACCTATAATTAAAAGCCCCATGCTATCAGGTAAAAAATGGCCATGAATGAAAAGAAAGAAAAAAGAAGAGAAGGTGAAGTAATGTAGTAGTAGTAAAACTCCTAAGAACTGCTTCAGCTAGAGGTGGAGCCAAGATTCGAAGCTTGTGGGTTCGGGATTCTAATTCGTTTAAGCTACTGGGTTCTAAATTAACAATTTATACATATTCAACGAATTTTCAAGACAAACACATGGTTTAGACCAAAGTTTCTAAGTTCGGCCGAACCCTCGAGTACTACGCTAGCTCCGCCCCTAGCTTCAGCCACCACGGTTCTCATATGCTGGGCGCCGAACTATGAGCTTCAGAACCAAAGCACCCATCCAGCTTTTTTGTTTATGGGTGCTCAACTGTTCATTATATCAGTTTTTTAATATTTTCTGTCTAACTATACACATTTTGCGTCCACGTTAGTGGGTGCTCGAGCACTGGGAGGCTAGAATGTAGGTCCGCCCCTGCCAACCACATTCACTCTTACCAACCTTATTAAAAAGTAGTTACACTACAACTCACGTTCAATTCTCCTTTTTATTGAAAAAAGAATTTAATTAATAAATGTTGTATTTTTTTTTTTTTAAGAAAGGCCTTCTAATGCAGGGTCTGGGGAAGGGCCGCACTCCAAGGTCTCCTCTTTAGACAACCTAACCTAATTCAAGCATTGATGACTGCTTTCACGGCTCGAACTCGTAACCTATAGGCTACACGAAGACAACTTTACTGTTGTTGCAAGACTCCCCTTCTAGTAGCGTATTATACTTTATTATGAACTGTGGTTTGCTAATTTGATAAGATTATATAAGAGTTGAGGAACTTTTGATAGTTTTCACAAATTTTGGGTTTACGAGAAAGAAAAATACAATTTAAGATATTCAAATTGTATGTCCAAACAAAACTTTAACCTCAAATCAACTTAATTAAATCACTGATTTCAAATCATGTCCAAGCGAGGCCTAAATATTGACGATATACTTAAAAAAATGAAAAGAATCAAATGGTCCATATTCAATGGAAAAGAGCCAAAAATACCTCTGAATTATTCGAAATAGGTCAATTTTACCCTTAGTTATGTTTTTTTTGCTAAAACATATGCTAAAACATATGTCCTTGCCATTAGCCAACTAGCTCAAAGATGTCCTCCAATTAGTTAAATAGCTCAAAAATATCGTTCCTACTAATGATTGCTCCGAATAAAGAAAAATGAGTTAATTTTGCCCTTGAACTATTCAAAAAGGGGATAACTTTTCCCTCCATTTTAAAGTTCTGCACACGTATTACTACTTTGACTATTTTTAAGTGAATATTTTTATGCAATGCCAACTTTATGTAATATAAAGTATAATTACAAACATTTTTTTTTAATTTATTCTACTATTTTCTTTTAAAATTATATATCCTCAACTGAAACCGGGATAACTTAAAGTTATAATATGTAATATAGAGCCCGTTTGGATTGGCTTATAGCTTAAAGTCGTTTGCGAGCTTATAAGTTGAAAAAAATAAGTTGGGGTAGTCCAACTTATTTTTTTTTGGCTTATAAGCTGTTTTCAACTTATAAACGCTTTAGATAAACTAAGTTAAATGGGTCCAATTATTTTTTTTGAAAGCTTATTTTAAGCACAAAATGACTTTAAGCTGGCCAGCCAAACACTCAAAAAAGCTGAAAACAGCTTATAAGCCAACTTATAAGCCAATCCAAACGGGCTCATAGTGTATCAATGTATAATTGAATTTGATTTCTTCTATCATATCATTCTTAGAGATAGTAAAATAAATTCATTATTATTAATATAAAAAATAAAATTTTAAATAGTTATGTAAGAAAAGCTACACGATTCATGTTTAAAAATAATAACTCATACCAAATACATAAGGAATCAAGAGAAAACAAAAATTATGTGCCGTCATTTTTTATTTATTAAAATAGGAAGTCTTTATACTATTTTTTTTATATTGTTATTATATTTCTCATACATTCAACCCCTCTGTTCCCCATTCTTTTTTCTTTATAAAAGGATAAGGGTGAAATTGACTCTTTTCCCTTGTTTTGGAGCAACCATAGTGGGAAGATTATTTTGTGCTGTTAGGCTAGTCGGAGAGAATTATAAGCTAGTTAATTAAGTCTAGAGCATTTTTGAGCCGAAAAGCAATGACGGGTAAAATTGATCTATTTTAAATAATTCAAAAATATTTAACTCTCTTCCCTATTTAATCTAATCACTGTAAATTGAACCTGTTTTTCTTACTTTTCTTCTCCCATTTTCGGCAGAAAATAAATGCTACCAAATTTGTATCAGCAGACCTTGTTGGAAAAAAGAAATCAGAAAATATTGTCAATAATACCCTTTCTTATTGAACAATACAGTACATGTCTTCCATTACCTTGTTGCCAAAGAAATTAAAATCCTAATTTTTTGTTTTTGTTTTGACAATAATGCTTTCTTGAAGAACAATACATGTCTTCCATTATCACATGCCACGTGTCGTCTTTATTCCACATCTCAACACCACAATCTACGGTCCAAAAAGTATCTAAATCATCAGAACCTTCAAATCAACGGTCCAGATAAAGCGGAGTTAAACACACCGTTTAGGGCTTTTGTTTGCATTTTTTAAATATAAATAGCCTCTCCACTCTGTACTCATTTCTTCTTCACCATAGCTACAAAGCTTTCTTCTCTTTAATTTTTCTTCGTTGATTTTATTCGATTCAATCATAATGGGAAAAGGACCTGGTCTCTACTCTGACATCGGGAAACGTGCCCGAGGTTCGTTTTCTATTTATTTTCTTAGGACGTTATTGGAGTTAAAGTTGGATCTATAAGGAATGAGTAGATGCATATTTTGATATGTATACATATATGTAGATAACTTTATTTATATGTTGAGTTGGAGATTATTGGAGTAGACACGGATCTAGAATTTGAAATTGAGTGGTTGCACATTTTTAATATGTATATTTATCTTTGAATTTATCGCCCAACTTTTATATGAATAAATATATAGAGTTCGAGTTTGAGGTAATTTAGTACGTAATTGGTGCAAGTTTAGTTTCGAGTTTGTATGTACATGGACGCCCGTATTTAGTTGCAGTTGTCTGTAGTTTTATAATTGATTTTTGTTGCTCGCTAGAAGAAATGCGATGTTGACTTTGTTTTTGGTTTCTAATTGATGTTTCCTTGTTAATGTTGTTTTTATGTATTGTGTTGAACAGATCTTCTGTACAGGGACTACCAGACTGATCACAAATTCACCATTACGACCTACTCTCCTACCGGAGTTGTGAGTTTACTCCTTCGTTTGCTGTGGATATGTTTTAACTCTGAGTTAGCTAGGGTTCTTTTCTGTATTGCGATTCATGAAATTCGGCTGTTGCTGTTTTATGGAAGATAAGAATGACTCGTGTTTGTTTCTGTTTATAACCATATATATGAATTTTCTTGAGAGGTTAACTTATTCTGAAGGGGTTTATGAATTGTGTATGAACTCACATAAACATTAGTATCCGTGCTCGCTCGATTGAATTATTCACTAACATCTACTCTTCAATTAGACATTACATATTGCAATACATGCCTGCATTTGAGCACATAATGATAACAAATGTCTTTCACTATTACTGTAGTTAGTTGCCGCCATGCGACCAGGGGGTCACGGGTTCCAGCCTCTTGCAGAAATGCAAGGTAAGGCTGCATACAATGGGCCTTTGTGGTCCGGTCCTTCCCCGGACCCTGCTATGCGCGGGAGCTTAGTGCACCGGGCTGCCCTTACTGTAGTCACCCACTCTTGCTTCTTATCTGTCTTTTGTTTCAAGTAATCATTGTGACGAAATGTTTAGAACAGATTTTCATGTTTAAATGAAGTTCTATTCATGTATCTGTTTCTTTTTAATATGCCTTCTTAGGATTTTCTTTTGAAATTATTCTTAACTTGAGATTAATTAAATTACATGATTGTAATTTTTATTCTTGATTATATTGTACTAGTTTTAATCACATACAGTAACAACAACAACATATCCAGTGAAACAACATATCCAGTGAAATCCCACAATGTGGGGTCTGGGGACGGTAAAGTGTACGCAAACCTTACCCCCATCTTCGGAAACAGCCTCGGCTCAAGAGAAAACATGACGAGGATGAGGAAACAATTTTTATTCACATACAGTAGGCCATATAAAGTTCTACACAGGATGAGGAAACAATTTTTATTCCAATTTAACAATAAAAATAATCAAGTCATCCCATTAAAAGAACTTGAGATCAATAGTCGTGCTACAGTGCCTACATTATAGTCATATATAATTTCCTAAGAGCCAAATGACCACGTGGATGGTTAATGCACCTTTTCTGATTGTATAGTTGTTAGGACCACTGCTTTCTGTTGTGATATCTTTATCTGATAGACTGTACTAATATTTTCTACTTGCTCAATTGTTCTTCTTGGGGTTTTTCTCATCCTATGTTCTGATGTGAAGAAAATGGTAATTACTACTTGCGTCAAACTGATTGCCAGAGTCCTTTTTGCAACAGAAATTTGTCTGGATTTTGACTGTTAACGTTGATTGTAATTGCAAGCACTAGCGTTTTTTAACTCGAGAGAAATATGTGGAGATATTTACATGTGTACATTGCTCTTCTTTTTCTTAGAAGTATGATTTCTTCTGAGAGTTAAAGACATTTTTTCTTTTGGTAGGCTATCACTTCATCTGGACTAAAGAAAGGTGATCTATTTCTGGCTGATGTTACCACTCAATTGAAGAACAAGAATATCACAACTGATATAAAAATAGACACCAACTCAAATGTGAGTGGCTCTGTTCGCTCCTTTTATGTTAATATGTTTGCCCTTTGTTCCTGTGAGTGTTCTTATGGTCTGGGCTCTTGATCATTAAAATTTTACGTAGTTTTTATGTTACAATAATCCTCATGCGTCTGGCCTCTACCTATGAGTCCATAATCCACTTCAACAACCCAGACACACACACACTCTAGAAGTCTTAAAAACTTTCTTTGTTCAGTTATAGTTTGTTTTTTAATGTACTTTCTTCCTCCTTCCTTTGGCTCAAGTATTTAGCATAATCTGTTTGCCTTTTCCTTCTTGGGACATGTGTTATCATAAGTCTCTTGA
The DNA here is from genome assembly GCF_029784015.1 of Lycium ferocissimum. Classification (NCBI taxonomy): domain Eukaryota; kingdom Viridiplantae; phylum Streptophyta; class Magnoliopsida; order Solanales; family Solanaceae; genus Lycium; species Lycium ferocissimum. The sequence continues at coordinate 8,803,142 of NC_081352.1, forward strand.
TCTGACTTAATTTTGTTTCCTATGCTAGCTTTTGGCAACTATTACTGTCGATGAAGCTGCTCCTGGGTTGAAGACAATCTTTAGCTGCAGAATCCCTGATCACAGTTCTGCAAAGGTAAACAGCTATATCGTTTTAGCTAAGATTTCTACCATATGTTGTTATGTAATGAACATGTCCAAATGTGTATTGCTGATGCTTGTTTTTATTATTTTGTTTTGGTCATGACAGATGGAACTTCAATATTTACATGACTATGCCGGGATATGCACCAGTGTTGGGTTGACAGCAAACCCCATTGTCAACTTCTCTGGTGTCTTGGGCACTAACGTTCTCGCTTTGGGAACTGATGTATCCTTTGACACCAAGGCAGGGGCTATCACAAAGTGCAATGCGGGCTTGAGTTACACAAATGCTGACCTCATTACTTCTTTGAATCTGTGAGTTCTTTTCACGGCTGTTAGATGTCTTACTTGATAACTGACCATGCATTATTGTTGAGTTGGTGTATGACTTTTCACTTGTCAACCCAGCTTTCATGCTGCTCTGTGTGATCAAAATTTGCTGCCGAACACTATATCATGAACTTTTGACTTTAGTTGCAGACTGATTTTTGGAATGCTTATTCAGTGTTTGATTAACTTGCTTTTGAATGTGCATGTATGGTGAAAAATCAGTAACAACAAGGGAGATGCTTTGAGTGCATCATACTACCACATAGTCAGCCCTCTGACTGGTACTGCTGTTGGCGCGGAGGTGAACCATAGCTTCTCTACCAATGAGAACACCATCACTGTCGGAACTCAGCATCAATTGGATCCTTTGACGACTGTGAAGGCAAGGGTTAACAACTATGGCAAGGCAACTGCTCTGATCCAGCATGAGTGGCGTCCTAAGTCACTTTTCACCATTTCAGGAGAAGTGGACACCAAAGCTGTTGACAAAAGTGCCAAATTTGGACTGGCCTTGGCTCTCAAGCCATAGGCTTAGTCAGAGGTTTAGGACATGGGCTATGGAGAAAATTAGAAAACTTGTTTCTTTGGCAATTTATCTTGGTGGTTCTGGACTGTGAAAATAATTTTAGGCGGTTGTTTTAACCAATAGTCTTGTCATTATGAGTTAGTACATTCTTACTCTCACCCCTTTTGAAACTTTTGAGATGTTTTTGCTCAAGATTTTTGTCCAAGCAAAAGCGCACAATTTGACAAATCATTATCGATCTTATGTTTTCTGCTCAGCAATTTGCAAGATTTTTTGTCGTGTTCATGATTGGGATGTTAGCTTATTTTAATGTTATGATGATAATTGATGTGGGAAATCCAGCTTGTCAACAGCCACATATAGCTGTGATTCCTCTGTTTCCCTTTCGAATTGATGCCTGAAGCGTAATTGGAGATGTAATGCATCGTGTTAGGGATGTGTTTTCTTTTGGCTACTTTATGTGTTTGTCGCTGGTAGCAGAGGCAATTCTAGTGGCTAAAGGTTGTGAAATAATTTGCAGTCGAAGAGGATTTGGTTATATTGATTACTTTGTTCTTTTGCGATGGAGATTCTAGTTAGGTAATATTGTCAACGCTTAAATATGTAGAAATTGCAGATGTCATTTACTCCCTCCGGTTCGGAATAAGTGTCCGCTTATAAATTTTCATCTGTCCCTATTTACTTAAAGCAAAATAAGCAAGAATTAAATTAATTAAGGGCAGTTTAACATACTTAGAAGTTAGTGTTTTTTTAAGGATTATGAAAAAGACTAAATGGATGCTTATTTTGAAAGGGGAGTAACAAAGAGCCTACTCGCCAAGAGAAAGAAGCCTTTATCATAAAGTTCACTCCGTTTTGTGTCATGTCAGATCCTAGTTTCACTATTTTTATGTAAGGGCCGAGTTAAGATCATCAAGGAAAAAGGCAAAAAGCCCCTTTCTTGTGAGGTGACCTGTTTCCAATGTTGTGGGATGAAAGTGTTAGTGGCCTACAATCATACGTGGCTAATAATAATAATCTCGTAACGGTTATGCATTTGTCAATTTTTAAGAATGTACTCATTTAAAATAAGTGTCCGCTTAGTCTTCATATTTTGATTCAAAATAAGTGTCTACTTACATAATTAAGAAAGAATTCTGATTTATTCTTATCAACTCAAGGCAATAAATAATCAAGAAACTTATTAATTAAGGATAGTTTAGTCAAAATAGCTACTTGTTTTAGGAGTTAATATTTTCTTAAGGGGTGTGTTACAAGCTAAATATACAATTATTTTGACTCAGACTGAGTGTTAGCCAGTGTACCAAAGAATATTAAAGAGGAGTTGAACTCTTTCTCTGAAAAATGGAAAATACAAAATTGATAATCCAATCTTATGAAAACATCAAATTATTACAGGAGGTCCGAGGACCTGCTTCAAAGTGTCATTAATTAGGCTGCAACACGCAAACGGCATGAAAGTGCAACTTTCCCTTCGCGCCAATGGAAAGCCAAACACGGTCTTTGAAATATATGATATGTTGAATTTATTTGACCAAAATTTAATTTATAATTTAGCTGGCTAATTTGTTCTTTTGTTAGAGGGGTCAATTAAATCAAACCACGTTATTGTAACAGCATCATTCTTATTTTACCCTCTACCAGCCTGAGTTGTATCCCCCCTCAAGCTTCAACAATATCCCCCCTCAAGCTTCAACAAACTCACTCTCGAGCCTTGCCACAAATTGTACGAATCAGAATAAGACGGAAGCTAGAAGGATAGTTGAGTTCTTTCCTAAATTGGTCAATTCAGTCACTAAAAGAACTAAATTAACGCATTTTAAAATAGTTGAAAGATGTCTAGTAAAACAAAGCCGAAAAATGTACAAAATACAAAATATTAGGGGGGAAGGAAGGAGGCACGCAAGAAAACTTTGGATAATTTAATTAGCAGCTAATATAGGCCAGGTAAGTGATGTGATTTACTCTTGGCAAGTAAATACCTAAAAAACTCCGATAAAAACACATTGTCTAACAAGATAAATTGCAATCAACTGCAAAACTTCTTGTTTGCCAGGTTAGGTAGTAAACAGCCTATATAGTGAAACCAAATGTTGTGTGTATCAATATATGGATTATATAAGCTCAACACAAGTAAAGCTACTGTATCAACACTAAACTAAAAGCATCTGACCGCGCAAGACTATCAATTACCCTTAATCTTTATTAAACTAATGCTGGATACTTTCAGCCTGAAGAAGACCCTCGCGGATCTGAGAAGCAACATCTTTGACAGCACCTGGTCCATGGGGAATAAACACTGCAGATGACTTGGAAGTAGCTCCAATCTCCTTCATTGTATCAAAATATTGAGTAACAAGAACCATGTCCATCACATCTTTGGCTGATGTTCCAGGCACGTTCTCTGAGAAAGCAAGCACACTGTCTCGAAGACCATCTACAATGGCTTGACGCTGTCGAGCAATGCCAAGCCCTGACAAGTACTTGGATTCAGCTTCTCCTTCAGCTTTCTTGATCTGCAGTATTTTCTCTGCTTCAGCCTTCTCATTCGCAGCAACACGGAGTCTTGCAGCTGTTGTCACCAGCAAAGGTTTATCAGAGCAATCACATACATCACTAGGCAATAGATAATTTAAAACATAGTTAAAATTTCTGAAAAGAATATCAAATGCAGTCATTGTCTAGGAAATGCAACAGCCTTCCATGAAAAAGGTAGAAGAACAGGAATAACATTATTTGCTCAATGTTGTCGCAAGCACTTAACAATTTAGACATCCAATTGACAAACAAATTATCTTTCAGATTGTAATTTGGCCTTACCAGCATTAATCTCATTCATTGCCCTCTTGACATGGATATCTGGCTCTATATCCACAATGAGGGTCTGGACAATCTCATACCCATAAGAAGACATAGCCTGCAATTTTTATAGGAAAAAGGACAAGATTTTAGTATAACTAAAATGAAAGAAGACTGAAACAGTGAATTGGTCGTTTGAGGCAAGAATCATATAACCTTTTCAAGTTCTTCCTCTACCGCTTTAGCAATTTCATTCTTCTGCTCAAATGCAGCATCCAACTCCATTCGTGGCACACTGGCCCTTATAACTAAAAGGAGATTGATAGATGTTACGTCAAGAACACAGAATGTTACAAGAATCCCCAACATAAGCAGAAAAGACATACATATAAATATCTAACAAAACCCAAGATGACCACCAAAAAACCACCCAATCTACTTTATCATTTCTAATAATTAATGCCCCCAAAAGATACATGCCATGTAATATCAATGTTAAGAGAAGACAAACACTGATACTGAGAAAAGCTTGTAAAGATGCATCAATAGATTAGGTTCAGTAAAATACAAAGTGTGGTATATAGAAAAAGACAACTTGCCAATCATCATCGCATATTTCCACCCCACAGTTCTACAAGTCTATGACACTTATTAACCCCAACCCCATCCCCCTCTTCAGCCCTTTCATACTTCTTATGTGGTGAAGTGAATCTTATACTACTTGATCTACAAGCTCCTCATCTTTCCATGGCAACAACTACAGATATAGATCTGAAAACATACCATCAAAAACATAGGACTGGATCTGTCCTTTGGTGTTTGAAAGCTTGTAAAACGCATCAGCTGCAGTTTCTGCTAACGCTCTGTACTGAATGGATGCTACTACAGTGACAAAAACATTGTCCTGGAACAACGAGAACAACAATACTTCGAACTGTGATGATCAAACTAGCAAGACCAAAACGGTGAAATGCGATAGAACTTAAAAGATACAACGTTCAAGGAAGGAGAAACTAAATTTGACCTCATATAATTCTTTTCTCAAGATAGAAATAGATCAAGAAACTTTTTTGATTTAGTGATAGATATATGACCAAAATTTCACATAAGGAAAACTATTAATGAGTTAAGAATTCTGCCGTAAAAAGCAATAAATCAGAACGATTCAGATATGCGAGATAGTGAGATGTAAACGTACCTTTGTTTTTGTCTCACAGCGAACATCAAGCTGCTGAACTCGCAATGAGAGTGAACCAGGGACTTGGTACCCAAAACACCACGGCAAGCAGTGACACCCTGGCTCCAGCACTTCATCAAACTTACCAAAGCGTTCTTTCACAGCAACAGTTGACTGATCTACTTGAATGCAACCAAGTGTTTGACCCATAGTTCAATCTACAAGCATCGTGTTAAGAACAGAGAAACGAAAATTAGGAATTACAATATAGCAAATTACACATATATATAAAGTATTACATAAAAATTCGACATCTTCATTTTGTTATCATATACTCCCACCGTCTCAAAATAATTATCGTCCTTACTAAAAATATTTGTCTCAAAATACGTGTCATTTTAGAAATTCAAGAATTTTTTTTTTTCTTCCATTTTACCCTTAGTAGTAATTGTTCTTGAAGACTACAAACACCTCAATTATGACACATAAATAGAGTAAATATTCAGTGAAGAGGGATTATATCTTGAGACATAAATAAAGGTAAAATAGTCAAACACCCGTCCTAATTAATGTTTTCTTAAGGAGCGTGTGAATGAAAAACGCGACAAGTATTTTGAGACGGAGGGAGTATCATCTAACATTTCGGAATGATGATCATTATTTACAAGTCAAATAAAGAAATAGTTACACGTGGAAGCATCTTAGAACTAAAACAGTTGATCAACATAAAAATTGCATTTTATTGACATGTCCCAGAAGAAAAACTAGCCAGCTACTTGACAACTAAAAAAGCTAAAAACTAGCCAGCTACTTGACAACTAAAAAAAGCATAATATTAGGTTTATGCTCATGCTCAGGGCAGGGCAATTTGACGGGATCAGTTTAAAATCTCAAACAAATACCTCAAGCATGCAAAGCTTTCACGACACTGAGGGTGAATTTGGTATGACAGAAAATGTTTTCTTATTTTCCCTTGTTTGATTGCACTAAATATCTTGGAAAATGTTTTCCTTAAAAATTTGAAGGAAAACAATTTTCGGATCAATAAAAACCAATGCATCCCCAGCCTACCCTCGCACTATCCACCCACCCCCTTCCCCTACCCCACCTGCCCCCACCCCCACCCCCACCAACCCCCTTCCCCTCCCCCAACCCCACCAACCCCCCTGCCCGCCTTACCCCCCACCACCAGCCCCTGGCCCTACCCTACCTACCCACCCCACCCCCACGCCCCCACCACTAGAATGTGCACTCCGAATTCAAAAACCTCATAGTGTTTTGCTTGAAGATATGCAAATGTTCTTAAAATGACATTTTCCAACTAGCGCACCAAACAGAAGAAAATGAGTAGGAAAATCACTTTTTTTCCGAGAAAATACTTCTGTCATACCAAACACGCCCTGAAAGGTAAATAAGTACAAAATTCTCATTTAAGTAATAGGAAAAATACAAATTAAGATAGAAAATGCATGACATGATGAAAGCTATGACGGATCAAGGAAAACTCATCAGAAATTTAAAAACAAAATCATCAAATTGTACAAAGGTGCATGTGGCGGACCCAGGATTTTAAAACGGCGGGGGCACCATTATCTTAACATAAACGCCAACAAAATTTTTAACGACTGAGGGATAATACCGTGTCGGACCGGTCACTAATCACATAACAGTGGCGAAAATACAAGTATATAGGTCAAATATGATTTTTTAGTAATAAATAAAATTTAACACAATGAAGCAAATGAAAGAAATAGCTCAGTGGCTAAGGCTGTGCAACATGTGTTAACGGTGCACGTTTGAATTTGGGCAAGCTCATTTAACACTTGTTGTTTTCCTAAAAATAGACTCAAAAAAATAATTAAAAGTGACATCGGATTCGATCCGGGGTGACATGTAAGGGATGCAGCAGTTGCAACCAACGGGCCCAAAGACAATTTCGTTTGTTAGAGTGCACAATTAAATATATACCAACACACACACACACACACACACACATATATATATATATATATATATATATATATATATATATATATATATATATATATGATTTTTTTCCGAAGCTAACGAGTGCACGTGCACTCACACCTTCCATGGTGGTCCGCCTCTGTCAGCATGTATCCTAAAATTTTATGCAACTATCACCATATAACGCCTCCAGAAATTCAAATTGATCAAAATTTAGTTTTCTCAATAAATCCTAGTTAAGTAGTTTGTTAGCTAGGTTTTCGTATTTGGTAATTAAAGATATATTTTGCAGAGATATTCCTTTTTACAAGAGAAAACCTAGTTCTCAAAATTATACTCACTAGAAACTCACAATAGATCAAACGAAATTGATATAAACACATATGCAGGTAGATAATCACACTTGTACACCATAAAATTACTAGAAATAACCACAATCTTAAAAAACCTTAATTCATCATCAAATGATACACCCAAAATTCATATTTTTCGCCCACATGCAAAAAAAAAAAAAAAAAAAAACACATGTTTAGGTGGGCTAAAAGGGAAGAAGAACCTGTGAAGTGAGCAACAGCGTAAAAAAAGCAAAAGATTTTTACTCAACAAGATTATAAGAGAAACTACGGTTTAATTGTTTCTCTTGTTATTAAATAAATAAGAGAGGAATGGATTCAGAAGAGGTTGTGAATATGGTAGCAAAAGGTACTCTGTAACTCGTGACGCTGTTTAATTGTTTGCTTCCTGCTTTGGTTTTTATCCATTTTTGGCTAAATGATAAAATTGTCCCTTGTGAATTGTGATGGAATCCGCCATTTTGTAGGACCAAAAAAAAAAAAAAAAGGTTGAATCAAACTAAAAAAAAAAAAAAACATAACTAGGTTTCACGGACTAATTTAGTGCGTGAAAGGACCAAACTGTAAAAATAAAAGTTTGGCCTTTCACACACGAAATTCGTGCATGAATGAGCCCAGCAAAAGTCGGCCCCCTCCTTCCCACCACGACCAAAGACCTTTCCAACCCAAAAAACCCGCCATTGAAGCTCCATTTCAGTGGTCCCCAACCCCCAAAATGCCTTTTTTTCGTATTGTTTTTCGAAAGTCAATATTCTTGTATATTAAGTATAGAGCAAAGTTTAAGGTTAGATTTTGAATAGAGAGGCGCAGGGCTCATTCTGAAAACTCAAAAAAACCTTCAATCTAGGTATTTCACTACAATTTTTTTTATTACATTGCTAAATATATTATTACCCTAAGCATGATCATTGTGTAACTGGGGTGGATTTGGAAAAGACTCTCGTTTTTGCGCATTTTTTTATGCGTTTTTGGGCAATCCGTAGGAACTGTTGGGACTGCCCCCCCCCTTTTTTTTTTAAAAAAAATTTGTTTATTTATTGTTAATTAGTTAATTATATATTAATTGTTTATTTAGTATTTGTTAATTGTTCGATTAGCGACTTAAGTATTTATTAATTGTTAGACTAGCTAATTATTTATTTAGTTTTTGTTAAGCCAATTGTTTATTTGTTAATAATTTCTTAATTGTTTCATTAGTTAATTAATTGTTTATTTGTTAAATATACAATAATAATTAATTAATTTTTTGATTAGTTAGTTAATTGTTTATTTATTAAATATATGATAATAACTTGTTAATTGTTTGATTAGTTAGTTAATTGTTTATTTATTAATTATTTATACTAATTGTTTGCTAACTAATGGTTAATTATTTGACTTATTAATTATTAATCTTTATATTTTAGGATTGAAAACCCTTAGTTTAGGATTGATAACTCGTAGTTTAGGATTGAAAGCCCTTAATATAATTATCGATAAAAGATTACATAAGTAATATTACTTGTTAATGATTGATTAAAAATACGTAAAATAGATGGGTCACCACAATCCTTAATAAAATTTTCGATAAAAGATTACATAGCTAATACTACTCGTTAATGATTGATTTAAAATGCGTAAAATAGATGGATCACCACAATCCTTAATAAAATTTTTGATAAAAGATTACATAACTAATACTACTCGTTAATGATTGATTTAAAATGCGTAAAACAGATGGATCACCACTCTCTTGATCCGGGGCCCTTCGACCGAGAGTTACTGTATCTTCAGCCCGAGTATAGGTCGCAACATATATGGACATCCGACCTACAGCCTGAGGCTCAGATCCGTACCCGGTTAGGTGATTCAGCATGGGAGATCTTAGCTGCTCGCCCCCCACATCCTCGTGTCCTGGATATACTACGTCGGGGCGGTATCTATCGGTGCGTCGAAGTTGGTTGGGTACAACACGATAGGTCGCTAGTGACGGCCTTGATTGAGAGGTAGCGACCGGAGACGCACACATTTCATCTCCGCACCGGTGAGGCTACCATTACCCTTCAGGATGTGGAGGTCATTTATGGGCTACAGGTTGATGGACGCCCATTGTATATTGAGGAGTCTCATGTGTTGCCGCCTTACCAGGATGAGTTGACTAGGCTCACCGGTTTCGCAGCTTTGGATAGTCATATTTCCGGCCAGACTCGGCTTTTGTTGTTGGCCCTTTATGCTCACTTGCGCCTCACAGACATGCAAAGATCCGATTGGAGAGGACACGCCTCAGGCTGATGTTGACCGACGTGCGCGTCTATACCTACTCATCATATTCTGGGCCATCCTGTTCTCGAACACTTCGGGTTCGTATGTGAGCTTGAGGTATCTTCGTTATGTCGACGATCTCGCCAATATAGGATGTTATAGTTGGGGCGCTGCTGTGCTGGGCTACATGTATCTATGGGCACGAGGGTAGAGGTCCCTGCATTTTGCTCGCTCCTTCAGGTAATATATTTAAGTGTGTGTATTTAAACACAAAATATTTTTTTTTTAAAACGGCAACTGATAAAATATTTTTTAAATGACTATATCAGATATGGGTGTGGACTAGGTTGAGACCTTTTCAGCCCATACCAGCTCACCTTCCCGCTGACTATCTTACTGTGCCGATGCCATATGCGTATGGTCGCGAGGTGTACGCTGACGTGCGGAGACGCACCATAGCCTTCTCCTGTTTAGGGATCAGCTAGACCGCATGACGGCGCAGACGGTATGTTCATATTTTGTATCCACATGCTAGACCACATAGCCACTATTTTAGTCTTTTATTGTTAACTAGTTCAATTCTTTTTACAGGATTTTATATGGACGCGGTATGATCATATTTTGGATGAGCTGCTGGCGTTTTGTAGGGCTGGTCAGCACATGTGGATGTCACGGTATCCATTGATACATATGGATATCGTTGAGTATCACGCGCCCGATCGCGTGTTACGGCAGTTTGGATATGTACAGAATATACCTGCGGCTACGGATTGAGAGCATGACCACTATGTGAGGGACGAGCGTACAGGCGTCGATGATGCATGGCGACTCCATATGCAGCAGCCGGTCCAGAGTTGGGATGTGAGGATGACGAGCCTAGCGGTGGTCGAACATGACACTCCGATCCATTTGTACATAGAGTGGTACATGCGGATCACTCGCATCATTATTGGCAACCCCTCTAGGCGTCGTCCAGATAGCCTAGGATATGTAGCTCTCGCAGGAGCGTATGAGGCGCTGGTAAGTTTTATTAGTCTTAAACTTAAACCATCATCTTATGTACTACTTTACAAATTTATTCAATTGTTAATATTTGCAAATATATACAGGTACAGATCGTTAAGACGATGCGCTACGAGAGCACTGCTCGTATGGAGGCCCCCGAGACAGCGGAGTATGCAGTATGGATGATTGAGCTTGCCGAGACTGGTATGAGACAGGCACATGACTTTGAGCGTCTCCATGAGCGTGTTCCGGTGCCCCACCTCGGGTACGGTGGTCGTGGTCGCCGAGGCTCGGGTGCCCGTCGCGCAGGTGGTAAGGCCGCGCAGGTGACGAGGCTCCGTTGGCTTCGCAGATCCCGCCGAGTTCCACCGCAGTCGACTACAGATATCCCATCTACTTCTTCTTCCCGACCGTCGACTTCACAGACACCTCTGTATACGCCGGACCCTTTTTCAGATTATGTGCCCTGGCTTTCATTTCCACATCCACCAGTTCGTGATCCACAGGGTGAGCGGCCGGTTCGTGATCTACAGGGTGGCCTACATCTGGACTTCGACGACGCCATGTTCGAGGACTTCGTGTTTGATACGACAACATCTGCATCTCCTTCTTCGGGGGCCGCTCAGGAGCCCTCTCATCAGGCATCTCAGGAGGTCGTCGACACACAGGTTTGATTTTTACAATAAAGTAAAATAATTTATTAATTAATTAATTATTTATTTCAGGTTCAGTTTAGAATAAATCTAAACTAAATTGTTTATATATTATTTCAGGTTCATTCTTCTACGCCAGTGGACCCATCTCAGGCTTCATCACCTGCTCCGAGGCCTACTAAGGAGACCGTTGAGGAGCCAGCTCAGGAGCCCTCTCACCAGGCATCTCAGGAGGCCGTCGACACACAGGTTTAATTTTTACAATAAAATAAAATAATTTATTAATTAGTTGTTTTATTTCATATTTAGTTTAGAATAAATCTAAATTAAATTGTTTATATGTTATTTCAGGTTCATTCCTCTGCGCCTATGGAGTCTCTTGATGAGATTGACGAGGAAGCATGTTATGAACCACTCCCACCGCCCACCGTCATCTCCCATAAGAAGCATGTGATGAACCGGGGTTCGGGTCGAAAGAAGGGACGGAAGGGAAGCAAGGATGATGATGCCATAGAGCATGTACAGATTAAGAGGAGAAAGGGGGATGGGGATGGTGGTGGTGGTGGGGTTAGCCTTAGGCCTAGCCGTACGCTAAAGGCTCCCACATGTGGGACCTGAGATTGTGAATGTTGTAAATAAAGTGTACATTTTATGTTAATATTATATATATTTTCTGTTATTATTTTCTTAATGATAATTAGTTATCTTAATAATAACTCGTGCGACGTATGGAAAAAAATGTGATTTTAATAGTTTTTTTTTAAAAAAAGGCCTCTGTCACGTACAGAATCTATGCGTGAAAGTACAAAAAGTTACACTTCCTTTCACGCACAGAAACTGTGCGTGAAACGTATGTTCCTTCTTTCACGCACTAATTTCGTGCGTGAAAAGAGCAAACCTCCTACAGTTTGGTGTAAGTGTTGATTTGATAACACACCACGCATGATAATTTCAGGAATCTATGACACATAAAGGCTTGATTTGACAATACATTGCTGCATTATTTGACCGTTTTAATACGACTTGTATTGCGCACCGTTTTAATACGCAATGTAAGTGTTGATTTGACAACACACCACGCATGACAATTTCAGGAATCTATGACACATAAAGGCTTGATTTGACAATACCGTTTTAATATGACTTGTATTGCGCACCATTTTAATGCGCAATGTAAGTGTTGATTTGACAACACACCACGCATGACAATTTCAGGAATCTATGACACATAAAGGCTTGATTTGACAATACCGTTTTAATACGACTTGTATTGCGCACCATTTTAATGCGCAATGTAAGTGTTGATTTGACAACACACCACACATGACAATTTCAGGAATCTATTTAACATGAATGTTGGATGAGTGAAAAACTCATCAATTTCATAAGTCTAAGTCTTACAAGTCATTGAAAAAAAAAAATCAAACTTCATAGAAAAAATGTCTCAAAATGCTTCAACTGTTAGGGTTTCACTATTTTGGGATGGAGATATCGTTAAGGACAATTGCTCCGTTCGTTATAGTATCAGACCAAAAGCCCATGTTAAATTTTCAACAACTTTAAATTATGAAACACTAGTCAGTTACATGCACAAAAGAATGAAAACTACACCTTACCGAGTTTGGAATCTCACTAATCGGAGATATCCACAAACAATATCAAACGGTGTAGTGCGTTATGGCATGCACAATATCAACGATGATGAATCTTTGAGTGATTATTTGGGATCGCCGGAAGAATATCGTGATTTAGTATCCATTAATGTTCTTGAGATGTATGTTGAAAAGATACCTCGAGAAGAAGTCCCTCAAACCCAAACTATTCATGGTAACACTTATGGGGACTTTAGTTCTTATGGAGACATTTTGAGTGGTCAAGTGCGTGAAAAAATCTAAGCGAAAATTTAATCAAGCTTACAATGAAAATTGGTAAATATACATTTTTCATATTATTATTATTATGTGTAGTAGCACGTGTTTGTTGTATGAATTGGTAAATAACCACTTTTCAAATCTTTATAGGAACTATTCTCAAAACTCGCACCAAATATGGATGTTGGTCAATATCTTAGTTCGGTGGAGTTGATCATTCTCCACACCATGATAAGGCTTATGAACAACGGTAAGTTCATCACCTTTATATATATATATATATATATATATATATATATATATATATATATATATATATATATATATATATATATATATATATTCATGTATATATGATATTGGTATTCAAAATATGTTACTTTTCGTGTAGGAGGATGAATGCACTTGATAATGAAGATTTTCCAAATTATTATGAGTCATCATCAAGTGATGACGATGAAATAGCTAATAATGCAGAGGTAACCGATGATGAAGATGATGATGATGTTTAAGTTGGTATGACCGACAATATTCCTCAAAGCCAAAACCAACAAGAACCAATGCACCACCACCGATGGCTGAAAACCCAACTTCTGAAAGCCCAATTCAGTGGCATTCTAACAATATCCCTTATCTTGACAGCCTGTAGGGTCGTGATGATGCATTTGTCTTCACAAGAGAAGATGATGACGGTTAAAAACCATTGAACCAAAGGATCTCAACGGATCGATGCTACCTTGCAAAGGAAATGTTGTTCGCATCCAAAAAGGCGTTGCAACGCGCCGTCAAAATTTATTGTTTTAAGGACATGAGGGAGTTTAAGGTTGATCGACAAACACAAAGATATGGAGGCTGGTTTGTAGACTACGGTATCAAGGCCGTGAGTGGTTGCTTCGGGAGTTGTTAAGCCTGATGGTATGTGGGCTATCACAAAATTCCACCAAAGACACACTTGTGATATGGAAGAAAATCGAGCAGATCATTATAATTTAGATACAAACATGATTGCTCAAGTGTTACTTAAAGACGTTGCCGAAACGCCAAGGTAACTTATCCTACCTAGTACATTATATGTCTTATATCAATTGAAAGATCATTACTAAATGTTGTTTGCTTAAACTTGTGCAGGTTCCCCATCAAAGATTGTATTCGAAACATTCAAGCCGTATATGGAAAAACTATCAGCAACAAAAAGGGATTTCTCGGGCGTAGACGCGTTTTTGAGATGATCTTTGGAAATTGGCATACCTCTTTTCAATCGCTGCCAAGGTATATGGCGACTCTACAACATTTTAATGATGGTACTGTTGTAGAGTGGCAGCTTATAGAGGGTAAAATCTTCAACTTCGTATTTTGGACATTCAACCATGCATTGATGGTTTTGCTCACTGCCGACCAGTGATATCCATAGATGGTACGCATGTATATGGTGCCTACAACACCAAGCTCCTAATTTCAATAGGAATGGATGCCAATGGGTCAATATTCCCTCTTGCTTTCGCAATTGCCGCTAACGAGAGCAACGACACATGGGGGATCTTTTTGACCCATTTGAAAACTCATGTTATTAAGGATCGCACCGACATATGCGTCATTGTCATCGTCATAAAGGCATATTGCACAATATGCATAATTTACCCCTGGCACGCCTCCTTTTTACCATCGCTATTGCTTAAGGCACTTGAAGGCAAATTTGCAACCAAAGTTTCACAATGGCACTCTAAACAAATTGATGTAGGGGGCTGCGATGGAGCGTTAACAACGAAAATGGGCTGCAAAAATGGATCTAATCAGGGCAGTGAGTGAACCCGCATGCGTTTGGTTGATGAAGCTTGAAGTTGAAAAATGGACGCTTCATGCCGATGGAGGCAAAAGATGGGGCATGCTAACAACAAATAGCTCGAGTCTTTCAATAACTTGCCGAAATGCCGCTCGGGACTACTGTCACCGCAATGGTGAAATGACTTTCAGCCGGTTGTGGAGCGATTTGTGGTTAGAGACAAGGCAGGAGCGATATTAGCCGAAGTCGGGACATGGATGCCAAAACCCTTCAAAAATATGGAGCATTATAGAAAAAAATGTGAGCATCACCAAATGACCGAGTATGACCCAATTCAACATGTGTATGAAGTTAGGATGGGTTATTACAACGGTAAGGGTGGAAACGTGCATACCGTTTATGAGGCAACAAGAACATGCATTTGTGGTAAGTGGCAAACGTACCACATGCCGTGTTCTCATGCTGTCAAGTGCTTTGAGAGAATGAGAAAAATGGTAACAAGTTATGTGGCGGGGGAATACAAGGTCTACAGTTACCTTAGAGCATATTCTGGCCAATTCCACCCACTTGGTAATGAAGCTTATTGGCCAAACGAGCCGTTTTCGATGGTAGCTAACAAGGATTACATCATGAAATTGGGCATTAACTCACGGAGTCGTAGATCCAATCAAATGGATGTTAGTGAAAGAACTTACTCTCGCAAGTGCTGTACATGTAAGCAATATGGCCATGACAAGCGTTCGTGTGGGCAACAAGGCCGTGGTGGTACAAGCACGTCTCGAAGTAATAGAGCCTCTAGAACTTGAAGATTGTATTGTTACTGTAATTTATTATTGTATTGCTTTGAATTAGTATTGTAATTTAATGGAATGAATTATTTTTGAGTTAGTATAAACCTCTCGTATTGGATGAATTATTATTAAATAAAATATTTATATTTGTACATTCAAATATAATAAAACACTTAAATCAAAACCCTATAAATATGACAAGTTTCAAAACTAACAAAACTTACTTTGGGGCACTTTAGAACCCCTAAAACAACGATCCAAACGTTAAGTGGACTTCATGTAATAAGCCAACATTATTGTATGCAAAAAACGATATTAAGTTCTATATAAAATATTGATATTTCGGGGTTTTGAAAGATGACTAATCTTTGCCCAAAGTATGGAAAAAAACGCGATTTTGATAGGTTAAAAAAAAAAAAAAAACAAAAGGCCTCCTTCATGCACGAATTCCATGCGTGAAAGGCCAAACTTTTATTTTTACAGTTTGATCCTTTAGTGCGTGAAACCTAGTTATGTTTTTTTTTTTTTTCTGTGTTAGTTTGGTTCAACTTTTTTTTTTTTTGTCCTACAAAAGTCGCGGATTCGAATTGTGATCGACTGATTTACGGGAATTACGGGTGGGCATGTTAGGTAGTTTACAAAATATGATTTTTGTAAAACATTGGCGACCACGTTTTACAAATTATAATTTCTCCCGACTATTTTATTTTTTAAAAATTTCAGTGAAGCTTTTTTTTAATTCAAACATACACCACAAGTCATCTAATAATTAACTCAAACAAATATTCTAACTCTAACCTTTCATAAAATAATTAAAAATGCGTTTTCTAATATGTGAACATAAAAAAAAATACTAAAATTATAAGTTAAATAAACGTCACACATTACCTTAATAGTAAATGTTAAATTAAATACGTAATTAAACACCACAAGACATATTATACATTTATTGCAATAAAGACAACAACATATTCTTGAAAGATTACATAAGGAAACAACGATCATACAACTTAGGAAAAAACATAAAAACCAACAAGCAACAACAACGATTGATTTCGTAAGAGCGATGATTCTTGTTATGACTGTTTCACACGTACTACACTTCCTAGACATTGACGCAAGGAAGTCGTTAAGCACCTTAGAAAATTTTATGCATACGTACAAGTGAGTAAAGTAGAGGAAGGTCATAACGT